>NW_028292574.1:4357989-4477989 GCF_029948245.1 Actinia tenebrosa | reverse complement strand
AAGATATAACTAGCTAAAAACTAGTGTGAGCTGCGTCGGTGTTTCTAATGAAACAGTAATGATAAAAAGGTAAATTATACACCGTGAAAAGATGAAAAAACTTACTGACGTTTCGGACGCTAGTCCTTCGTCGGAATAAGTATTAAGTATTTTAAAGTGACTAGGAAGGAGAATTGTATTTCAAAATATTATTTCCTTGAGTATTATTTCTTTGTTCTTCAGTCAAATTTAAGTGAATACATAAAATGTGGATAGCACTCAAACAAAGAAACTTGTTCTCAACGGAATGACACATGGTCTGAAATGGGAAAATACCCTGTTTATGTAGCTTGGGTTACATTATCTCTCTTTGCATTATAACTGGGGTGATGTTGGATTTAGTGGGTACCTATACTCGACCCCCCTCCCCCCCTTCCCCCCATGGTAGGCCATTGTTATAGATATTAGTTAATAAAGTAGAGTTAAATTACCTGTCTTTGCATCATAACTGGGGTGATGTTGGGTTCCATGGGTACCTTCAGCTGTACCCGTACCCGACCTTGATTGACATCTACCTCAAGTACCTCCCCCTGTGCTCCGTAGTGAGGAGAGGCTAGCATGAAGCACTGGGAGCCAATGGGAAAGAGCTGCTCGATAGTCTGGATGCTGCTTTTAGTGACAGACTCATGAACAAATATGTCCTGGAATTACAGAAAAATATCATCTTAGAGTTCATTGCTGAACTTTAGCAACGATGTAGAATCATCACAGATATGATTCTTGGTTGAGTGGAATGAGTTTCAGGTTTTCTTCCCTCCTCAAAAATCCGCAAGTGAGTTGACAGTAAAGAGCTTAGAGCTTAGAGTTGAGAGCTTAAAACATTAAAATATAGTGGCAGTGAGTGTGTTGTATACTTAAACATTAGCCTCTGGCTAGGGAGACTCAGAAAAGACTACCAGTATCACAGCAAAAATATATATATTTGATGTATATTTTTTCATAGTTCATCTCATTTCATTTTCCCTCTCATTCTATCCCATTTCCTTAACTGCCTTTTCCTGTCCCGTCTTATCCAGTCCTACTGTATATCTCATCCCATTCCATCCCATCCACTTCACTTCCATCTCAACCCTTGCATATTTGCAAGGTGTACATGCAGTAAACATGCACATTATCTTAGACTCTGCTACCTTGGCAACAGCATGCAGTGCATATTGCTTTGGCACTTGCGACCATTCTTTTTCTAGCGTTACTTGACCCTTGGAACCACAAACAAACCTAAAGGAGATAAAAACAATTTTAAACAATGAAAAGAGGGCTCAAGAAAACGACTTTTGGCTTTAACTAATCAATAGCTTCAAGTTGTGGTTAGACTAGAAGTGCTCATGAATATATTCACTCATAAGTGAATTCAGGGAAGGTACTGTACTGTACATTAGTGATGATAGAGCAGTTTTCGCATGACTGTGAATAGCTCACGGCATAAAAAAGCGTTCTTGACACGGCAAGGGGTACGCCAGACCAATCACATTGCTTGAAATTTCACTCTCCATCTAATCAAATACCCAGAACACTGCATAAACACGGCGCAGACACGGTCACGCCAAAGTCACGGCACTTTCAGACCAATCATTTATTGCGTGAGAAAAAAATCAGCCAATTAAAATTCTAGAAAACATCACGGTCACGGCACGGCACTGAGCTTTTCGCAGTCATACGAAAACCGCACTATTCTTTGGGTAAATTAAAGAAAGAGATTCAAAATGTTACCTTCTTCCTTGGATGGGACATGCTTCAACTAAAACATTAACCTCACCAACTTCAATACCTCTTCTTTCCAACTGACTGCAGAGGAAAAAAGAACATGTGCAATCAAAATCTTGGACGCATGCTGCAACTGCAGCACTCAAAGGCAGCAATGTTTTGCTGGTTAGCAAACATAATCAAACTCATTGAGCATGATGTTGCAGAGGAAGATCTTGATTCTACTTTTGTAATGGACCACATGTCATTTCCTTGAGTATCATTTCTTTGTTTAACGGTTGTGTTTAATCAGCCCAAGCTTAAAGGGTCGATTTTGTGCAACAGTTTGAGAGGTGCATATACATACAATGCAATTTGTTGATATGGTTCAAAAATTGTAAAGCATTTTAACGGACTAATTAAATGAAAGTTCACTTACAATTGTACATAGCAAGAGACCTGCTTGTTCCATATTGCTAACCCTTCATCTGTCATGACATTCTGCTCAATATTCTTCTTACCATCATCAGTTTTGGGGCTATCCCGTGAAAGCACATATCTAACAAATAACATCATGAGAAAATCAATTAATGACATACTATATAAAACGTAATGAAACTGGTTTTAAAGCAGATTTGGGAATGAGGTTTTTTATAACAGAAAAAAAATCTACAGACGTAAAAAGAATATATGCAAAGCAAATAGCACAGCTACAGTTTTTGGTAAAAGTTTCTTTGTAAAACAGAGCCTTGACTTTACGTGTACAACATGGCCTCAATAAAATGCCTTGCAATTTACAAGCAAATGTCAGCACTCTACTGAGTATTCTGGTAAATTCAAAAATTGCAAATAGCTAAGATTTGTATGAAGGTTTACAAGTACAAATATGGAATGACTGCAGTCATTGTTATCGAAACTCTAGAGGAGTCAAAAGCTTCGTAAATTGCATTAAGATCCAGTGAACTGTGGCTCAAACGTTTATCAATGTTTTCTCTAGAAAATTGTTGATTTCATAACAGCATTATAATTGCAATTCTAACTTAAAGAAGATCAAAGGAGAATTATCTCCAGTGCTACCTTTAAAGGACTGATGCAGACTTACCTAAAGGTGTTATCAGAGACTGACAAGACCTTTGCTTCAACTATGTGAGGCCATCCAACAAAGCAAACCTCATCAAGCAGATCTTCTGCAACTCTTATTGTTACCTATAAATGTATCAATTGTAGTATAAATAGTGTAGATGATGATGGTCCATGATGATGGTCATGATGATGATGATGATGATGATGGTGATGATGGTGATGATGGTGGTGATGGTGATGATAATGATGATGATGATGATGATGGTGATGATGGTGGTGATGGTGATGATGATGATGGTGGTGATGATGGTGGTGATGGTGATGATGATGATGGTGGTAATGATGGTGATGGTGATGATGATGATGACAGTGATAATGATAATGGCGAGACAATGAATATGTTAATGATGACGGTGATGGTGATGATGATGGTGATAATGATGATGAATACATGCATGATGGTGATGCTGGTTATGATAATGGTGATGATTATGATAATGGTGACGATGATGATGAATATGGTGACGATAATGAAAGTGATGATGATGGTGATGATGAATAACTATCATTATGATGATGATAATAATAATAAATGATGACAATCAATATCCCTTATTACTATTTTCACTCTACCTTATCAGACAGGGATTTTAGCTTCAATATCATGCTCTCCCATCGCGAATGCATTTGGAAAACTTTCACATTTGCTTTCCTTAGCTTTGCCTGAAACCAAACCAGAAATTGTCTGAATATTTTTCATATATCCTTCAAATTATCTACATGTATACCTAAAGGCCAGTTTAGACGGTACGATTTTTGCCTACAACTATCACATACAACAAGCTCGCGCCACCCTACAACTCGAGTTGTAGCGTGTAAATCAAGCATACAACTCACCTACGACAGACACGAGCGTGTTGTATACAATAGTTGTAGGCGAAAATCGTACCGTCTAAACCAGCCTTAAGAGGGGTTTCATAGTAGTCATGTGTGACAGATAAAATAGCAAATATTACCACTGTATTCATTGCTACTCACTAATTGAGACAACAGCTGTGACAGAGAACTTCAGGCAATTCACTACCATCAATGAGAGTACATGTATATATGTAAAAGTGTCATTTCAAGCAATTGATTTGATTGGCGGTAGTCTATTGTTCAATTTCCCTTTGCATTTACTGTTGTCTTGATTAGCACATAACAATGAAAACAGTGTTAAACAATTGACATGAAAGGAATTCTTAAAACATACTGTGTGAGGAATGTGATGAAGAGTTGGAAAACCAGGAAAATATACATCAAGTCTGACATCTTCCAACAGCCCTACAACATAATTTTATTAGACTTTCATAATATTTTAATACCTTCAACATGCAAATTGTACTAATTATAATTAAATGCACAATCAAACCAGAACCCCTAGATGAGCGCTTTAGCTCTTGGGGTTTAATGTATTGAACAAATATGTTGAAATAAAACAAACAAAAACAAATAAACCATTTAATAATAAAAACATCTTGTAAATATTAGTTTGTTTGTCATTAAAATAAGATAAAAATTAGCCATTGGAATTAGAATTGAATTTACTTTCACCTTTCTTTAGATCCATAGGTGATGAGACAAGAGTTTCTCTGTCAAAATCTTCACATCTGTGAGCAGAACAAAGTGTATGTTTTATCAAGCTGGTACATGTACACAGTGATATGCTTGATTACAGTATAACAAGTACTGTAGCATTGAATTACATCACAATTTCATTAGTTAATGTAAAAACTAAGTTATATATTAGTGACTTGCCAAAGGCAAGCATAAGCGCAAACTCCAGCACAAGCCAATACAAGAAAATCTTCTAATAATGTATCTTGCACATGCATTGCTTCTCTTCATGATGAGAACATGGAGTTGCATCTGCTTGCGTCGGCTTCTGTTGCTTGTGAGAACCAGACTTTAGGCATTGAAACAAGCAATCAATATATTACAGAATATAGCAATGCCTACAACATCTTATCACACTGCTTACTAGACCACACCACATCAGACTTCATTTCACTATTATATACAGCTATTTCAAAAAAATTGAATACTGAATACTGCATACTAAATAGCGCATTCCAAGACCAAAGGGCATTGTGGGTCTCAGTAATATGAAATAAAAAGTAAATATACAGCAATTAACTCTCTACATGTACAGTAGTTAGTTTATTGTTTCAGATGGAATATACTAAAAATAGAATAAATATTTTTTATTAATCCTACCTTTAAAATGTCACTATGACCCACAATGCACTTTGGTCTCGGAATGAACTGTTCAGTATGCAATATTCAGTATTCAACCTTTTTTTAAACGTAACACACTGGGCACAATTTCATATGTACAGTACCACATAAAATTCAAAACTTACTTGGTATGACAGAGTTGAATATCAGGGAACACCCCAGGAAGGGACGAGTTATATGTGTAACACAAGTCTATGTCATAGGTATATATATGATATGGACCATGAGTATTGCGCTGACGTTCTTCCTTAGTTAACCGTGGGTAGAGTGGTTTGATTGCATCCAGCAACATTTTCTGCATTGAGAGAAATGAAGTTATATAAATGAAAAGAGCTTTGCCTTCGAGAAAACATGAACTTATATTTAAGGAAACTTAAAGAAAGCTCTAAAGCTCTGGACTGACCTAAGTCAGGGCATGGTTACTGTAGCTCACAGATCAAACCCTGAAACAACCTCTGGGCTGATCTAAGTCAGGGCACAGCTAACTCACAGATAGAACCCTGAAACAACCTATGGGCTGATCTAAGTCAGGGCATGGTTACTGTAGCTCACAGATCAAACCCTGAAACAACCTCTGGGCTGATCTAATTCAGGGCACAGCTAACTCACAGATAGAACCCTGAAACAACCTATGGGCTGATCTAAGTCAGGGCATGGTTACTGTAGCTCACAGATCAAACCCTGAAACAACCTCTGGGCTGATCTAATTCAGGGCACAGCTAACTCACAGATAGAACCCTGAAACAACCTCTGTGCTGATCTAAGTCAGGGCATGGTTACTGTAGCTCACAGATCAAACCCTGAAACAACCTCTGGGCTGATCTAATTCAGGGCACAGCTAACTCACAGATAGAACCCTGAAACAACCTATGGGCTGATCTAAGTCAGGGCACAGCTAACTCACAGATCAAACCCTGAAACAACCTATGGGCTGATCTAAGTCAGGGCACAGCTAACTCACAGATCGAACCCTGAAACAACCTCTGGGCTGATCTAAGTCAGGGCACAGCTAACTCACAGATCGAACCCTGAAACAACCTCTGGGCTGATCTAAGTCAGGGCACAGCTAACTCACAGATAGAACCCTGAAACAACCTATGGGCTGATCTAAGTCAGGGCACAGCTAACTCACAGATAGAACCCTGAAACAACCTCTGGGCTGATCTAAGTCAGGGCACAGCTAACTCACAGGTCAAACCCTGAAACAACATATGGGCTGATCTATTAAGTCAGGGCACAGCTAACTCACAGATCGAACCCTGAAACAACCTCTGGGCTGATCTAATTCAGGGCACAGCTAACTCACAGATAGAACCCTGAAACAACCTATGGGCTGATCTAAGTCAGGGCACAGCTAACTCACAGATAGAACCCTGAAACAACCTCTGGGCTGATCTAAGTCAGGGCACAGCTAACTCACAGGTCAAACCCTGAAACAACATATGGGCTGATCTATTAAGTCAGGGCACAGCTAACTCACAGATCGAACCCTAAAACAACCTCTGGGCTGATCTAAGTCAGGGCACAGCTAACTCACAGATAGAACCCTGAAACAACCTATGGGCTGATCTAAGTCAGGGCACAGCTAACTCACAGATAGAACCCTGAAACAACCTTTGGGCTGATCTAAGTCAGGGCACAGCTAACTCACAGGTCAAACCCTGAAACAACCTATAGGCTGATCTATTAAGTCAGGGCACAGCTAACTCACAGATGGAACCCTGAAACAACCTCTGGATTGATCTAAGTCAGGGTTCAGCTAACTCACAGATCAAACTCTGAAACAGCCTCTGGGTTGATCTAAGTCAGGGCACAGCTAACTTGCAGATCAAACCCTGAAACAACCTCTGGGCTGATCTAAGTCAGGGCATGGCTAACTCACAGATCAAACCCTGAAACAACCTCTGGGCTGATCTAAGTCAGGGCATGGCTAACTCACAGATCAAACCCTGAAATAACCTCTGGGCTGGTCTAAGTCAGTGCATGGCTAACTCACAGATCAAACCCTGAAATAACCTCTGGGCTGATCTAAGTCAGGACATGGCTAACTCACAGATCGAACCCTGAAACAACCTCTGGGCTGATCTAAGTTAGGGCGTGGCTAACTCACAGATCAAACCCTGAAATAACCTCTGGGCTGGTCTAAGTCAGTGCATGGCTAACTCACAGATCAAACCCTGAAATAACCTCTGGGCTGGTCTAAGTCAGTGCATGGCTAACTCACAGATCAAACCCTGAAATAACCTCTGGGCTGGTCTAAGTCAGGGCATGGCTAACTCACAGATCAAACCCTTTAAAAATTCATCTTTACCTCATTGATAAAGGGAATAAGAACCACAGCTTCCCATTCCTGTTGTTTACCATTCAGATCAGTTTTGAAGTTTAGAGGATAGAAGTCTATGATGGGCGACTCTTCCATGATCATCAGGTTCTGATGAGAAAGATAATTATAAAATTATATCAATGCACCGTCCGTAACGGCATTGATGGCCGTAATGATTTAAGATGATGAAGATTACAATAATGGAGGTATTGCATAAGATAATGATGTTGATTATGCTGATAATAACTGAGCTAACTGGGTGGTTATGATAATCATGTTGACGATAATGATGGTGCTGATGATAAAATCTGATGACAGTGAAAATGATGAATGATGACAATGATGGTGATACACTCGTCCACATTACCTGTAATGGCAGAGGGAGGAGTTGTTTGCTTGCCGCAGGCAAAACAGCCAGTAGTTGCTCAAACGGCAGGAATGGTTTGCCCATTTCATAATCAAGTTTATGATCAGAAAAGAATTTCAAGTCTGATAAGAATGGTGCATAGTGATAAGGATAATACCTGCAACAAGCAAGAAAAATCACTTCAAAATCAATATCAATAAATAATTTATAATAATGATTCAATAATTTAATAATCACTATATATTCATATATATTTTTTGCTATATAACTAGTTAGCTTTGTGATCTATATTATCTACTACTGGTGATGGCAGCTGGACTGCCGAAAGATGTCTAGCATTAAAGGACTTGTTATATATCTAAAAACGATTTAATGATTATTATTAAGTTTGAATATTTTGGGTATCATAACATGGTTGCTTTGACTGAGCACTGACTAGATCTCTTTTGCTTAGACGTATTGCAGCTAAGCAATCACGTGCTGATTAATTCACTGAGAACAAATGAATGAACATTTTGATTCCCATGGGTGAAATTTACTGTACTGCAAACAAACTTTCTACAACCTGTTTCGAGAGATCGATACACATGTTTTCATTCAGTTCTTTACAATTAGCTAAAAAGAATCACCAATTTAATATAAAAACAAACATTTTGCATTCCAGTACAGACACGTGACCGTTAACTGCAAAGCGCCTATTAATTTCGTTGCACATTTCAGACCCTGTGCCATTCCCTAGAGCATCATTTTTTTGTTTATAATGGTTTTGCATGAGAAGACACATGAATATGGATACAACAGAAAAAAAAACTCATCACTTATGTGCTCTAAAATGGGAAAATATAAGCCCAAGATAAAGAAGTCTATTGGCTGGTTCAAACCCCGTGGCCAGAACAACGCTTAGGGTCTTAAGATATGATCCAAGTACAGTAAAAGGTACTACATGTACCTTTTATCTCAGTCCACAAATGGTAAGTCTTTTGGATCGGATGACCATATAGTTTCTATTAACTAGGGGTTAAGAAGTACACTACATTCCTAATTCTATATGATACTAACCAGCCCCAAGATTGTACTCCATTGAAATAGTAATGTAGAATCCACTGTATTCCTCTGACGTATTCCCACACTATACGTGATAGTCCATCACTGTTAACAACAAAATCACATATTTAGACGTGTACTTAAATAATATGAATTGATACAATAAGTGGAATATACAGCTATCGTAAGGCACTGTCTCTTGAGGGGTCATGGAGTCATACCTGGGGTTGTGAGCTCAATTCCCAGCTAAACCACATATATGAGTTGAGTTTGTTTGGCGTATTTTTCTCTCGCATGATGGTTTTTCTCTGGGTTCTCTAGTTTTCCTCCCACTGTAAATTAGGGACATCTAGTCAGGTCCATGCTTCCCAAAGCATTCTTTTCATGCTAAAGAGGTCTAAAGCACATTTACAGTACCTGTTTATGTCTTCAATTTCAAACTTTTCTCTGTAATATTGTTTCTTATGCATAGCAAACTCTATCTCAAAAACATCCTCGCCTTCCTTGTCTTCTTCGTCATCCATCGTAGCAGCCAGTTTGGCTAGTTCTGGGCTCAACTGGTCTTTTGACTCTAGATTAGTTATGTCCAATTGATCTGAGAGAGTATCAAGGGCTGAAAAAAGGTTATCTGATGCAAAACCCTGATCCTGGTTAGCCTGCAAGAATAGAGAGTATAGATTTGATTTAGGCCCGTCCACACCTATCCAGAAATTGGACAGGTCTTAATTGGACAGGTCTTGTTGATATGGGATTAATTAGGCAGCTATATAATTAATAGGTAATGGGATTTCATGCTCCCCAATCAAGAAATAATTAGACTCGAAAAATTTCTCTGACTGCCAAATTGGACTCGGCCTACGGCCTCATCCAATTTTGGAAGTCCTAAGAATTTTTCTCATCCAATTATTTCTTAATTGGACAGCATGGAGTCCTATTACATATACAAACTTCATAGTATTTTGAAAACCAAGTGCTAACAAGCCTGTAATCCTCATTATTTTCAAGATGTAATTGAATTTGTGAAAATTGGCAGAACACAGGATACATGTAAGTGTTAAGAGAAGCATGAGGCGCAGCTGTTTTCTGTCAATATCATGCTGTACAGCTGAATAGCTGCACACGGCACAATAAGCAAGTCTTTTATTCATCATATAATCATATAAATGTAGTATACTGTATACATATATAAGTGTACCTTGGCTTTTGATTTCCCAGGTTTTTTGTCAAAGCCATGTTTCGTCTTGGCCTCAAACCACTTCATGTCAACAAATATCTCATCAAATTTTTCTCGATCCAACTGTTTGTTTAATGGAAATGTAGAAAAATAAAACAAAGTTATTAAATATAGCACCTCACAAAACATGCATTCATTTGATAAGTAGAAATTGGTTGCGATGATATTGCTATATAATTATGACATGGCTATAGCTGTATGACGTTGATATGTTAATTGCTACATGTATGATATTGCTATATGATGAGTGCTATGATTGCAGTAATGGTCGCTATGAATGGTTGATGTGATGGTTGCTATGATGGTTGCTATGACGGTTGCTATGACGGTTGCTATGAATGGTTGCTATGAATGGTTGCTATGACTGTTGCTATGAAGGTTGCTATGAATGGTTGCTATGAATGGTTGATGTGATCGTTGCTATGACGGTTGCTATGACTGTTGCTATGAATGGTTGCTATGAAGGTTGCTATGAATGGTTGCTATGAATGGTTGATGTGATGGTTATGATGGTTGCTATGACGGTTGCTATGAAGGTTGCTATGATGGTTGCTATGATGGTTGCTATCGAATGGTTTACCTTTGATAATGCTGTTAGATATTTTTCAAATCTACCCAAGCACAGATTCCCTCCTTCATGTAAATAGCCTGTGGGTTAAAGAAAAAAGGTTTTACATTCCCACAAACTACAGTATATTCTACTTCACACATACCGTAAATACTAAACTACAGAGTTTACAACAACTTCATAACTCACCATCTAGTGTCGGCATGACTTCCATATATACATTATATAGCATTGGAAGAGCATTCTATAAATAAATAATAAATTATATATAATAAATTATAAACAAATAAAACGACGAAGATAAGGCAAACAAAAAAATGTGTTTCCTGTTGTGCAACCGACCCTAATTTTCTTGCAGATTTTTGCCGACCCTTATATTTTTTCCTTCCCAAATCCACCACAGGGTTCCCAGTAAGCTCATTTCCAGTGTTGAATCAGAAAAAAAAATCTGACCTACCAACCCCAATTATTTTCCTCATGCAACAGGAAACACACTTTTTTTTGCATGACCTAATCATAAAGAATATGGCCCTGCTCGAAACCTGCGACCGTATTTTCTTTTTTTTTATCATATTATTTTTCTTTTCGTGAGGGTCATATGATAAAATGCTTATTGACTGAGTTAGGTCGCACCGTACAGGAAAATATTTGGCTCTCGGTCATTTGTACGGACCGAGCGCAGTGAGGTCTGTACGGCATCACCTTGAGCCAAATATTTTCCTGTACGGCCCTCCAACTAAGTCAATAAGTACATATTATGAACAATCAATAAAATATCTACAGGTGTATCTTTCTTTATATATTATGGTAAGTTTGCTGTGCTAATGGACTCGTAAAGCCTGGTTCACACGAGCAACGCAAACGCAAGCGCAAACGCAAGAAAACTACATGTGAACTACAGTAACGCAAACACAAACGCAAACGCAAGAAATGGAAAATTTTCCATTTTCTTGTGCTTGCGTTTGCGTTTTTAATGTGCGAACCGGAGAAAACGCAAACGCAAGCACAAACGCAAGACGTGGTTCACACAAGCAACGCAAACGCAAGGAAAATATGTGTGAACTATAAACAATCACTACTGCGCATGCGTATCTTAATTTACTTGTGTTTTCGTTGTACGTGTGAACATTGCTTGCGTTTGCGTTTGCGCTTGCGTTTGCTTTGCTCCTGTGAACCAGGCTTAAGATGTCACCTCACCATGCGTAGATAAAATGTGTATCCCTACGCAGATAAATAACAGATCCTTTATTTAATTTTAAGGCACAGATTTAAAGATAATAATATTTAATAAAATAAAACATTTTACTGAGGATAGTACATGGTTACTTACATGGTTTATGTGTAGATGTGGAAGATGAGGAATGAAATCATTACCGACAAGAAACCCCATGAGGATCCAATCATCTATTAATCTTTCTAAATCAAAGGGAAATGTCAAGGAACTCTGAAAAAAAATCATTATTATAAGAATAAATGGAAAAATATCAAGAACATATGACAGGGAAAAATTATGACACACAAAAATGATACAGTAGTAGGCAATGATGATGAACATTCATGATGTGGTATGGAGATAAACAATGATTCTTACACCTGATTAATGGTTTAGATGATGATAACGATGATAGTTGGTGATGATGATGACAGTGAATATGATAACAAGACAATGATGATAATGGAAGTGATGATGATGGTGGTGATGAGGATGATGATGACGATGATGATGATGGCAGTGATGATGATGAAAGTGATGATGATGGTGATGATAATGATAATGGTGATGATGGCAATGATGATGATGACAAAGATGATGATTATGATGTTGATGATGCACAATGTACCTTCAGTGAGCTAAATTCCCAGTCTAAATACTCTCTAAACAAGGACAAGTGAAGTAAATGAAATGTAATATTCTCTGGCTTCTCTATTCTGTAATCAAACAAAAAATAAATTGTTCACTACATAAACTTCATCGCACAATACAATTTAAGAAACTACATAACATACAGTATTTACCTTTTAGAAGTCTTTCCAAATCGTACTTCCTCACGCAGGAGAGAAAAATGAGGCTCATGAGATGATAGACCCAACATCATCTTAAAACAATACAAATAATGTATAAAGTTAACACAAGAGCATTCTAAAGCAAGCAAGAAATCATAAACTGATAAATCTTGCCCAAACCCCAATCATAGTTACATATTCAAGTTTGATAAGGCTTAACATACACGACTTTCAAAAATGGCCGCCAAATGCAGTTGGGACAATTAAATGGAAGCGTGGTACAGTACCGCCTGAAATCATCGAGGCATAAGACGCGTCCGTCGCGCGTTCAGTGCACGCGGTAAAAACGCAAATAAGCCGCGTCCTGACCTAGAATTGACTGCGATTTAACCGCGGTTGCCGAAAAAACGCGTCCCATACAGTATCATACTGTACAAAGCGCTGTTTGGTTATACAGTATTCCTACTGGTTTGGCATTCAACGAAATATTTTTTATGGCCCGAGTTCGAGTTTTTTAAAAGTTCCATTTAGGAATCGAGTTCGAGTTTGTACCAACCAGTACAGGAGTCAATTTTTTTTGTGTGTAGAATTTCTTTGGAATTAATTGTTTCATCAATCGAAAATGAGCTACATGTAACTGTGTTTAAATGTGGTCATATGCGATTCTCTTGCCCTTTTGTACTGTATCTTGTGGGGAGCGTTTCTACCTCGATTTTGATCCAGTTGGAATGGTTAATCTATCCAAAAGTTCCAACTATTTTATAAAATAATAGTATTTTATGCTTTCGTGCTTTATTTCAAGGTAATAGAGTAACATTGGACGAAAAAACGAAATTACATTAGATATTTTAGAGCCCGACATAGATAATTGATTACAGTGTAACGCTACATGTATGACGTTTATCTTGTCGCATACTCTTATGCACATGCGTTTGTACGTTTTAGATCTCTCAAACATTCTTCGTCCTGCAATTTCCTAAGGCAACTTTTATTTATACTTCTACATTCACAACAGAATTCGTTACTTTGATTCACTCTTGGGCTACTCGAAAGCATAAAATTCACAATTGTGGTGAATGTAGTATTATTTTTAGACTCTTCAGGTCACGAACGGTCTGGGGCTTCGTATTCTGTGTATAAAATCGGAGAATTATTAGGGTCCGCCGCTTTGCATTTTAAATATTATGAGGACTCGTTAGTTGCGAGTAACCGATTTGAATTTGGTTTTTCACTGCCGCCAGTCAAAAAAAGGAACCGGCAGCGACTAATAGAGAGACAAAAAAAAAAAGAATTCCAGCTTGCAGGGCTCGATGCAGCTCGCAACAACCGAGTCCGCGTGTAAATTGCATGTTCGCCGGCCATGGATTCATTTGCTGGAAAAAGATGCGTTCTAAAAGCTTCGACTTTGTATTTTGAAATAAAAACAAGAATTAAGAATAGGTTTGATCTTAATAGTTTGCTTCAAACTCTGATAAATTATTTGGAGACTGAACTTTCCTCTAGCAAAATACATATATTGTGTAGCATATTGAACTTTGAAGGTTTAAATTGATGCGGTTAGGCCTCCTCACAGCGATAATAATTTGAGGTCAGTTTATTCATAACTACAGTACATGTAGTTATAGAAGTTTATGGACGAACTTCCAAGTATTTCCGACATTTCAATTTCGAAAATATTCGAAAGTTTCAAACTTCCATATTAATAGACTATCTGACTAAATGTACGTACATTCGGTCGATGATTATGCTACGTTTTTCAGAAAATGCTGCTCATGATTAAAAAGTGATGTCTAGTTTTTGGGGCACTTTCACTGCAAATGTACTCGGCACATGTACTGTAAATGCTACGTTCTATAAACCGCAGTAAGAACGAAAGAGCGTATTGACCGCGTCCATTCGCGTCCATTCCGCGTACAGTTTGCGTTCACCGCACGCGGTAAAGACGCGAAACAAACGCGTTCGCATGCTGCAATGATTTCAGGCGGTACTGTAAGTAAGGCCTCATTAGTCAAAGTCTACTCAGTACGATCAAAGTCATTCATCACACCAATTCCAGTTCTTTTAAGCGTCTATTGAAGTATAAGGGTGAATGACTTTGCAAAATATCGTACTGAGTAGACTTTGTTTACTAATGAGGCCTTACTTACCAGGCTTCCATTTTTGAAAGTCATGTATAGGCCTTATTTTTGATACTCATGAACAACAGTATAACATGTAGCTACAATTGTAAGTTTGTTGTGAAGTGTGCTAATCCAGGTGAATGAGTGTAGAAAGACTGTTGTTGGTGATAACTGATGTTTCAACAACCTGAGCAGAAGTCATCTTCAGAGTAAAGTATTTTAGTGAAGTGTTTGGTATTAGCTAAACTCACCAAGTCTGCATCCAAACCATACAGACAATGCCTAGTGTTAGGGTCGTAATCTGGTTTAGATCTTTCTGTTCGAATAAACTCCATGATTTTATGTTCTCCTTCTCCTGGGGTCTAGACAAAAGAAAAAAATGTACAGGGGTGAATGTTGGATGAGTACCAGATACTCCTAACTAGGGTTCTGTAAGAACCTTAATCCTTATTGTCTGTACCTGATGTCCTGAGAGGTATACTTTCAGTCCATGCCAAGCAGGGTCATTGGACATCTTCTCAGCCACAAAGTATTTCAACTGTTCATGAAGCCTTGCCATAAATACAGTACCTTAATTTATGAAGCAAGTGAAGAAAAATATTGTTGGTTGTTTGTTTTGTTCATTCCTTTCTCATTCATTGTTCTATCTTATAATGAAAATTAACGCTAAAATCTGACGTTTCAGAGTCATCTTGACTCCATTATCAAGGTTTAATAAAACTTTGGTTATTAAACCTTGATTATGGAGCTAAGATGACTCTGAAATGTCTGATGTTGACGTTAATTTTCATTATAAAGTACATTTCCAAAATCTGTCTTACTACTTGTTCTATCTACATCTACCTATTCATTCATTCTGTCAAACATTCAGTCTGTCCATCATTCATTCAATTCATTCACCATCCATTCATTACATTTGTCTGTCTACCAATCCTATAGTTTATTCATTCACTTGTCTACCATCTATCTCTGTCCATTAGTTCATCCTTCCATCCATCCATCGGTAAGTCTGTCTATTTACTATCCACTTGTCCATCCATTTATTTATCGGCACCCATTCAATCAATTATTCATCTATTCATCTGTTAAATTATTGGCACCCATCCATTCATTTATTCATTCATTCATCCACTCAGACACTCATACACTCATTCATTCATTTATTCATTCATTCATCCACTCAGACACTCATACACTCATTCATCCATTTATTCATTCATTCATCCACTCAGACACCATACACCCATCCATTCATTCATTCATTCATTCATCCACCCAGACACCATACACCCATCCATTCATTCATACACTCATTCATCCATTTATTCAATCATTCTTCATCTTACCAGGAGTAATGCAGTTAGAGTCAAATCTTTCTTCTTTTGGTAGAATTTGTCCTTTCTCCAAAGCTCTACGAATATTGTCTTCTGCTTCCTTAGCAGATCTGTACCAAAAAAAGGTTTTTCTCATTTTAATGTTACTTATGGCTGTAATTGTGAGAATCTTGCATAATGCCTGATAAGTCACAGGTCATGACAACTAGCCAAATTAGTTTTAGCTTGGTCATACCTGTCCTACCATGTGAGCTGAGTGTTGTATGTCGTAAATATAGAATGTAGTGGTAGTGCATGTGGAGTGAACCTCACAGAAAAGCCTGCAGGGGGAGTGATGGTCATAGAATATAAGTCTTAACTGTATGACTTTATGAGGTCTCTACCTGAACCGTCTTCCTCGTTGTTGATTCATCTTTGCCCTTGGGGCTACACCATCCACTGCCATGAAGAATACCTTCTTTGGTTTGATAATTTGAAATAAAACCTTGAAATACAGTAAGAGAGAAAATGTACATGGATCACTAAAAAAACTCCTTAAAATACACTATTCATGCTAATCAACTTATCATCTACAGTGTAGCTATAAATTACCATAAGGACTCAAACTTACTTCAATATAGTGAAAAATGTTTCTGAAAATCTGTTCTTCTGTAATCCTAAAATGAGGGTCGTCGTCATTGGGATGCGAGCAAGGATGGATTATACCATTCATATCGAGATAAAGGTTGTCGAATTCTGGTATCTAAAAAATAGAATTAATAAATATCATTGCAGCTACAAGTGCATGTAGGTAAACAGTCGATAGATAGCACATTTATAACTTTTAACATATTGCACTCAAGACTGTTTAAAAAAATCGGTTGAAAGTTTCTTTAAAAAAGTTAAATAAATGTCCCTGAAGTTGTTTAAATGGTTTTATCTCAAGCCTCAAGACCTCAATACCACTGCAGAAGGCTTGAGATGTAGCTTAAAAATCTCCACAGGGAAATTATGTAATTTTAAGGAATCAGAAAGAACATTTGTGAACCCCACAACTGTGATAAATAATATAATAATTATTGTCCCTGGTATTTTTAACATTATCACCACCTCATTATCATCATCATCTTCAATGTCATTGCCATCATCAACATCCCCTTCAACACTATCACTGTCATCCCTATTATCACCTACACCATCTTCACATCACTATCATCATCATTGCCACCATCGATCATCATGATTGCTTTCATCATCATTATTTGCCATCACATTCTATATATCATCATCACCATCATCGCCACCAACATATAAGCTGAAGCTTATAAGCTACATAAGTAAATACCCATCACTGCAAGACTTTGGGGTGGGGGGATAAAATAAATATGGAATATAACTATGGGGAGAGCTGATACAAATGTATCACATTCATTAAAAATATTAACCTAATACTCAGCAGAAATTAAAACCTCACAAAAACTACAACCACTTAACTATACAACAATTCAAATACTGTAACCTACAGTCCAAAGCCCAGTAATATTGATAATATAATAATAATATCTGACCTGATGTTCTTGTACCACTTGACTCAAACATGGATACCTCTCGCTTACCCATCGATAAAACTTCGGGACACCCATCTTAAATCAACGCTATTTACAATAAAAAGACTTCAGACTTTAAGATATAGGACGTATTAAGGCAGAACGTTGTTTTAACAGTATCATGAATGAGATTAAGTGGAGTTTTTAGACGAACTTCTGGAGAAAAAATAGTCATTGAATTCCAGGAATCACATGTTGGTCTTGTAATGAGCATGCGCGACTGCTGACACACCACAGGGAACCCAAAGCCAATATTCGCTACAGCGCAAAATTTCATATATTTTTTTAATCAATAAAAATATAAGGCTTCTGCTTTCTACATGAAGCTTAGTCTCTGCTAAGCCTCTCTCTTAAGCAAAAGGATTAATTTTGAAAGAGACTTGGTAATGGTTTTACACAGGTTTCCCGTCACCTATACATATTAAAATATTATTATTTTTAAATGCAACACTAATTCACTCATTCTTTCAATCGAAACCAAAAAATCATGTCCTATTTTCCAAATATAAGCTTGTTTGATGTGAATAAATTATCAACCCATCCTTCATAAATAGGGTTACTAGTATGTTTGTAAACATATACCATAACCATGGAAACGAGTTGGCCTCTGTGATGTCAGCTGAGCGCCACCTGTGACCACCGGTACGATAGACACTCTTGGTGAATTCTTCTAATGACCTGACCTTCGTGTTTTACTTTTCTTCCGAAAATAATCGTAATCTAAACATTACACTTCAGAAAACATGGTATAGAAATTTGAAATTTTTCCATTACCAACAAAATGAACATTTTGGATAAAAAGATCTTGATATTTTACGGTAAGTTGAAGCCTAAATAAATTAATGAATGTACTAGATTGGATTATATTCTACGATAGTAACATGTAACCTTTATAGTAATGTAATAATGTATACTAGCAAATCTTGCTTTGCTTACTTTAAATTTTGATTCCAGTATTATTAGTGGCGTGGAGTAGTTCAGCTGTTTGTGGCATCAAAAGTCGTGTCTGTCAAAGCGGAAAAGCACAGGTTTGTCAGTCTATGAGAGTGATCACTTGAATCGTGGAAATACGTCTTGTAAAGCGTGCAATTGGAAAACATGATCATATCATTCAACCACAGAATTACTTTATTTTAATTTTTATATTTATATTTTATTCCATTTTATTTTTGCTCATTTTAAGTCTCATGAATGTCGAATATTTGTTTTTTCTAAAATAAGGTTTTAAATTATGAGAGCGGTGAAGTGCAGTTAAATGAAATGAAGAAAACACATATTTTTATTTATATTTTTTAACTTTAGCTCATCCTGCTGTTAAATCAAAGCAGTTGCTGCTGCAGTATGTGTCCTTCAATTCGACGACGAGGTACTTTAGTTTCGCCTCTCGAGTATAGAGCGTGCTTCAATCACTGGAATCTATAAAGGAGTGAAGGGCCAAAAAAAGGTCACGCCCAGTTATTCATGTAGTGCCGATTAAGTCTTGCGCTTATATATTCAGTATGCACGTGTTTAGAAAAGCTGTCAAAACAGTGAAACTTGAAAACTACGGTGACCTATCAAGAGGCATGCAGCAAGTTAATCGACGAGTTGCTGCAAATAAGAAACCAGTTGCTGCATTCTAGACGAATTGCTGCAATTAAAAAATGACTAGTGCAAATAACGAACGAGGTACTGCAAAATAAGAATTTAACGAATTGTTGCAAATTAGAAAGGAGCTCAAGTAATTAATTGCGCGCATAATTGCTAAATATTAGCAAAACGGGATTTTATCTCTTTTTAAGAATATAGTGCCAAATTTATATTGATAATGCATTAAAAATAGTCTTATCTGGATGCAACAGGATTCGAACCCACTGACCAAAAATAAATAAAAAATCGATTCAACTTTGCCATACCCCCGAGACATCCGCAGAGCTGAGGCGTCGTATGGACTTCGGACCTGACGGCGATTAAATCCTTCTGCCCTTGGGTGTACGAATTACGCAAGAAAATGTTCTAGCCGAAGCATCAGGGGAGAGACCAGCCGGCCCCCAGACCATATCGGCTAATCCCTTGCATCTCTGCCACGCACGGAATCGGTTGAAGAAATACTGTTAAAAAGTCTAGTCTATTCGGTGCATTGTTTTCACGGCTATTGTTATGCTGATTCACCTGGAACCGTGGTCCAGTGGAAAAAACTTGGGATTCAATTCTATGACACAGAGTCAAGTCCGGTTGAGCGAAGTTAGTATATGGATGGGTGACCTGAAACTTGTATCGGTTTATTTTTTTTTGTTTTTTTTTTTTGTTTTTTTAAAATTTTTATTCAAGTTCTTTTTTACTCTTTCAATCGATTACAATTCTCGTTGAGAATCGCTGAAAATTAAACTGCTGGAGCTTTTAATCCGTGGCCGGCAGTCTGTTATCAGCGCCAAAATTAATTTTCTAAGTATCTCGAAGAAGGTGCAATCGCCAGCTGGAATTATTAACTGATGAAATTTTTTATGCCGTAGTTTCTTCCAGAAACAGCGCAAGACACGACAAAGCGATTAGCTGACTTACGATCCTTGATGAGTGACGTTAAACTAACTGGTCAAGAGGATGGGGTGCAGGCATACATTATACCATCTTCTGATCCACATCAAGTAAGCTATAACAAAACGATGTCTCCAAATGACCGCCAGCTGGTCAAAACACGAACCCGCAAACTGTATGTCCTATCAAGATTAAGAAGTGAAAACCCTCATGACAATAAAACACATCAAACAAACTCAACACACTTATGTGGCTAGTCGAGATCCAACCACTCAGCGATGAGACGCCCGGCTAGAAGCGCATGCGCATGCGCAGCGCAGGCATGCTATACCCAAACCTTCAATGAACGAGGTTCCAAGCAACATAACCAACTTAATCTTTAATCATTTGACAGACTGAAGATGTTGCATTAGAACACAAAAGGAGGGAGTTTATATCAGGATTCACTGGGTCACATGGTAAGAACCTCTTTTCCTCAGTCATATGTCACTTCCACTTCCGGTTCGAACATGTCTTGATAAAATTATCGGGTACTTTCTTATTCTAATACGCTTCTTATTCTGATACGTCTATCCAATCCATCTCATCCATCTATACTAGGAACGGCAATCGTAACGATCGACAAAGCAGCCCTGTGGACAGATGGACGTTATTTCTTACAAGCAGAGATGGAGTTAGATTGTAACTGGGAGCTACAAAAGGAAGGTAATGTTTTATTTGATTGTGCATTTACATGACAAGGTAAAGCGAAGAAAATAAGGAGCGGATTAAGAATTTTAAGACAAAATGTTCTGTGTGATGACGGGAAGGTAAGCTACATTAGAGCACTGATTCTTTCTCTTGAGTATTATGGCTTTGTTTAACTTAGCACTCGACAGGATACATTGATGTGGCTGCAACGGTTAATGGTTTTTAGCAATGCATTTATATTATTGTTATTGTAATGTGCAATTGATAATATCTTCATGAACTGCAAAGTATAAATTATTATTGAATTATCAATTATTAATATATAACTATAATGAATAAATTTGATTGTATATTAGGTCTTCCTTCTACACCAAAATTCGGTCAATGGCTGAAAATGGTAAGAATATTTCAGAATAAAAAGACGTAGTTACTATTCATTAAGTATGTCTTGTTTTCTAACTGTTTCCTCTTCTCATTCGGTAAATACCGCTGTGTTTTATGACTTATTTGTACAGGCTTAGCCTAGCAAATCGTTTTAAAAGTTAACTGTAATTTGAAGAATCATATACCAATGTTTTGAAATCCCACAGAATTTTAATGGTATCTGTGAATAGTTTACATATAGACGAAGCTAAGCCTGTACGAATGTCTATGATCTTCAAAATTGAGCAGTATGTACCGAATGCGGAACTGGTGTATTGACTGTTGCAAATTGAGTTTGTTTTGGGGGCCGGGAAGGCGCATCTTGAGAAACATTTTTGCCACCTTTACCCAGGTCTCCATAACCAAAATCCCATATATTAGTAATGAACCTTGATCACCCCTCTTTAGGCAGATTGTTCAGTGTTTATAAAGCTAATGGTGGACTTTTGATACTTGTAGAATATTCCAGCCAACGCTAGTGTAGGTGTCGATCCTTTTCTGCTATCAGTCTGTAAGTATCTCGGATGAAAATTGAGTAGTATTAATTACAGAAGGAAGTCATTACCAGAATAGTCTCCCCCACAGCCGCTTTCAATGTCGTCACGCAACGCTTCCTCCCCTCAGGGGAGAAAGCGTTGCGTGACGACACTGAAAGCGGCTGTGGGGGAGACTATTACCAGAAGCGTCCATCTTCTCCTTAGTAAGCCTTTACTAATTTGACTTTGAAGGCAACCACATTTCCATATAAGGTTTCCTTTGCCAGTCAGCCAATCACAGATCGAGCGTTAAAACTAACCAATCACGACTTAGTATTTAAGGGGAAAACCCGGGGGGGGGGGTACTCCCCTATATTTGCTATACGGGTATGTGTCGCCCTATAGGGTACTCAGCATCATTAAGGCATGGCTCTCAGATGAAAAACTGTTTAGCTATATCATAGCCAGTTTTCTACGAATCTTCCCCAAACTTGGCAAGTTAATGTCTTTTGTGAAAAGAAGGAACCTTAGAGCCTTGGTAACCATGGATACTAAGTCACGTGACCACAAGGCCGCCATCTTGGATTTTTAAACAAGCCGTTTGAAGACGTACCGAAACATCTTTAAAAGTCATGAAAATGCAGATTACTATTCATATTTACAATGCCTATATGGATCTAATTGGATATCTTGGAAAATATTTTAAGTTTAATTTTTAGAATATTTTCTATTTTTTCCAAAAAATTAAAAATATTCTAAAAATTAAACTTAATATAATTTCCAAGATTTCCAATTAGATCCATATAGGTATTGCAAATATAAAAAGGAATATGGATGTCAGGACTTTTGAAGTAGTTTCAATACGATTACAAACGATTTGTTTAAAAAATCCAAGATGGCGGTCTTGTGGTCACGTGACTTGGTTTCCATTGTAACAGATATGCGGTAATTGCTTGCCTTGAAGAATTACTACTACGAGCCAAATTTGGGAAAAATTCATAGCAAACTGTCAAAGATATGAATAAATAACTGATTTTCCATCACTTCCTCAAAAGAGCCATGCCTTAATGGTGCTGAGATGGTTTTTCGGCTTTTGGGTCTGGGGTAGGGTATCATTTTTTGACATTTCGTCTGGGATAGGGTATCATTTTAGTCTGGGATAAAGGTAACGATTTGGGCGTTTTTGTCTGGCGAATAGGCTACGCTTTCTGCCGACACAAAAACGATAAAAATGTTAGTAAATGTTGATTGCAATCGATTGTAAAACCGTATTTTCCGTCTTTTAGTCTGGGATAGGGTGTACAATTCTTAGTTTTAGTCTGGGGTAGGGTATGTAAAATCAAAATTTTAGGTCTGGGATAGGGTCAGGGTTTTGAGGTCCTGGCGGCACACCCCTACCCAAGTTGGGGTGGTAGTACCCCCCCCCCCCCCCCCCCCCCGGGGAGAAAAACAAATAGTGTTCACTGCAACACAGGCATTTGCATCGGATATTTTAAAATTATTTTTTAAGCTTTGTTATCATTTTGTTTTGTTTTCTAATCGTTTTTCTTTTTATATAGGTGATTGGGAAAAGCTTTCTACGGTATGTAATATCTTTGTACAATCTATTTATCTCTACCAACATCGTCCAGTAATTTAAGAAATCAGTTCATCACGTCGTGCAAGGTCTCTTTATTCCTTTAGACATCGCAATGCTTTGTTACCGGAAGCCCTTGTTTTAAAGTCCTTATTTTCCACTTTTTTCACAAGACATCACAATTCTTTGTTATTCTTGGCAAAGCCGTTTAATTAATTTTGTTTTATTGTTCCAGAAACTTCAAAGTCAAGACATCAAACTTGTACCGATAAAAGAGAATCTAGTGGATCGTATTTGGACGTCACGGCCGACAGGGAACAAGAAACCAATATATGTACTGGGACTTCAGTTTACAGGTAATGAAAGTAAATTACTCACTGATCATCATGAGTTGAGGGCTATTGTAGGCCACACTGTACTGTATTTTACTGTAACCATATTTAAGTATTATTATCAATATGAAATCGTCAATTCTAATATTTTTTTCCAAGGTAAATCCTGGCAAGACAAAGTACAAGATGTTCGACTGCAGATCCAAAAGAAGAACGCAACAGCCGTAGTACTACAAGCACTGGACGAAATAGCTTGTAAGTCAAATATTAATAAAAAATTACCTAGGACCTAGAACAGATCCCGGGGGAACACCACAGGCTGCATCAGTCGCGTAAGGAATGTATAATATTACAGTACAAACAAAAGGACCAAGCGCATAGCTGTGAGAAACCCCATGCCCACAACAACCGGTTACAGTGAGTTTGGCACTTACACAAGTTATATAGTAAAACTGAAAGAGGACCCAGAACAGTCCTCGGAGGAACACCACAGGTTACATCAAGTATTACATTCACATAAAAAGTGCATGCAGTAAAACCAAAGAGGACCAAGTCATTAGCTGTGAGGAACTCCACAAATAGCATTACAAGTAATACAGTAAAAGCAAAAGAGGACCCAAAACAGATATCTGAGGAATACCTCAAGTCACTAATTTTTCCTTTGTTCTCCGCAGGGACATTCAGCCTTCGTGGACATGATATCTCTTTTTCGCCAGTGTTTTTCTCTTACGCAATTATAACATTAAATGAAGCGATGTAAGTAGACACTTGCCACAGCAGATTCTGTTCTAATCCGACGTTCAAATTCCATAAAATTGTGCATTTTTCCGGCCCATTTTTCAAGATTGATGTCAGCATTAAGTAGCTAGAGATTTTAACATTATCTTTATTTGGTTGTTTTAAAAACAATCCTATGCCTTTTTCTAGATTATTTGTCGACAAGCAGAAAGTACCAAAGAATGTCGAACAACATCTCAACACTAATCTCTGCAGCACTACAGCCTTCTGTGTTAAGATTGAACCATATTCATCCGTGCTGAACGTCTTGCAGCAGCTCGCCAAAACGTCAGCCAACAAAATATGGGTATGTAATATACATCCCAGTAGAACCCTTGGGTACGGACATTTTTCTACCTCGGACGCTCCCTTTGTTCTTTTACAAACAGACCTCTATAAGACGAACATTTACGGACACTTCTCGGCAGCACTTTTTCATTCACTGACAAAACAGATCATGCAGTAAAACAGACTTCTATAATATGGACACCCCTCTATTATGGACAATTCCTTTAGTCTATTTTGCACTTATTTACTTATAAACAGACCTCAATAATACGGGCACCTCTATATAACGGACACTTCCTTTGGTCGCTCCTGAATAAACGTATTCACTTATAAACAGACCTCTATTATACGGACACCTCTCTATTACGGGCAGTTGGCTTCGTTGCTTCGGTTCCCACATGCTATAGAGGTTTGACTATAATTCCATTTTTCCATTGTTTTGTTGGTGATAAGACTGCTTTGTTATTGATATTTCAGATTACTCCCTCTTCTAGTTATGCTTTACGGATGGTAATTCCTGATGTAAGTACATTTTCTTGCTGTTTTTCGTTGTACTTGTTGTTGTCTGGAAACATCTATTCAAAAGTATTTTTTTCTTAAGTTATTCTGTTTTGAATTTTTTTACTCAGGATAAGTACGTCTCAGCAGCATCACCTGTAGCCTTGCCTAAAGCAATTAAGAATAATGTAGAGATTCAAGGAATGAAGAATGCAAATGTAAGATCTTATAATTTTAGGATATTGTTACAATATCACGGTCTCATCTTCTTCTTCTTTTTTTCTAATCCTAACCCAACGTTCGTTTTTTCTGGATTTCAGATCAGGGACGGAGTCGTGATCAGTGAATTTTTTGCCTGGCTGGAAAGAGAGGTACTCAGGACTCTAGCTATTCAAATTCGTACGAACGGAAAAACGGAAAACACAGTGCCCTCCACCCGATCACCCGTGTACAATTCCGTTTATTGAAAACTTACAAACTTGCAGCCCATTTGATAAAAATTCCGCACAAGACCGGAAATGACGTCTATATATATATATATATATTATAAACCTATTCCTTTGGTTGCTACTTCTTAGGTTCAAAACCAGTCACCTGATTTGACAGAAATATCTGCCGAGGAACAACTTTTAAAGTTCAGAGAGTATGTATATATTGCTGTATATCTATTCGTCCTTGGCTTTGTTCTATAGCCCTTTCAGTTCAAAGTGCATTCTGGTCTAGCTTGGGTAGAAATGACATCACTTATATGGCATGATAAACTAAAGATGTTTCTACCCAAGCTAGACCACAATGCACCATGTTCTCTATATCAGGAAAGGTCTATCCAACTTGAGTTCAAACAACACCCTATATGGCTCGATAATCCAAAAGTTAATACCCAAGCTAGACCAGAATGCACCATGTTCGCTATCTCAGCATGTCACAAAATTATATGTGCAAACTTTTTAAGTTATTACTTAACATTTCTCAACGCAGGCAGCAAGAAAATTTTATCAGTTTAAGCTTTGCAACAATCGCTGGGTTTGGCGAAAACAGTGCTATTATCCATTACAAGTGAGTCTGACATAATTGCTATTATAAGCACCTTGCAGCTCCTTTCCTCTCCTTTCCTCTCCTCTCCTCTCCTCTCATTGTAAATTACTAGCTATGTATTTGATTGCTTTTCATGACAGGGCAAATAACTTTACCAAGGTACAGATTACTGACAAAGGTTTTTTCCTGTTGGACACTGGAGCCCAGTACAAGTGAGTATATCGCGATATGAGAGATTTTCATTTCGCCAAATAGTAATGTTCTTGCTGAGATCGTTTGGCATCGCTTCGCAAGATACGAAATGATTTATCTTGTTTTCAGAGATGGTACAACAGATACAACAAGGACTGTGCACTTTGGGACACCGAACCAGCATGAAATTGTAAGTATTGACCTCTCGTAGCACGTCGGAATGCAGCTTAATTTGGAGGACATAACAATAGGTTTCCAGTTCTTAGGAGATTGAAATTCTTTTGTTTTGTCCAATCTCATCCATTTATCCAGCCATCGTTTTATTTTTTTTTTTTTCCAGGACAGTTATACCCGAGTTTTGATGGGACATATAGATATCGCAATGGCCGTCTTTCCTAACGATACTCACGGCAAGTAAAAATTCTACTCTCAACTTTGATTGACTAAGTATAGTCTAAAATTCCGCGTAAAGATTAACAAAAGCGAATAACCCCAGTTTGGTATAATTTTTGGTTGGTTATGACTAACAGGTCGTACTCTTGATGTATTCGCAAGGGAACCTCTGTGGAGAGTGGGGCTTGATTACAGACACGGTACAGGACATGGAATAGGTCACTTTCTCAACGTACATGAAGGTGAGTGTGTAACGTACTTTATTTCTGATATTTTCCGTCCACCCACACGCCTTTACTTATTGGTATTTATGTGAGCATGATTTGTATGGTGCATTCTGGTCTAGCTTGGGTACAGTTTTTATCCTTCGGACCATGACTGGTATTAGCCGTTCCGAGATTGAGGAAAAAGAACTGGGTCGAGTTGGCAGTGCCGAGTGCATTATGGGATTGTTTAGGGGACATATTTGGCGGCTATTTAGGAATGGTTAATTGTGTTGCGTGTGTCTCTTATGGATTAGGAGTATTTTTCTCTTTCATTTCAAGGACCTCAGTGTATTTCCCCAGGATTTCCATTGGAAGACGAGCGAGTTCTGACCAAAGGAATGATTCTATCTGACGGTAATAAATAGATTACTTTCACGTTGTAGTGCAGCCTTGTTGGCGGTATTCAACGATTATGTACCACAACATACCTGCAATACCTTTGTTGTTAGAATCTTTTCTAGATGCCTTCAATATCTAAAAAATAATAGTGATTATAGTTAAAAAAGTCATTGTAAAATTTTAAAGTAAAAAAAATTAAAATAAGAACTCTTCCCACACCGGGAATCGAACCCGGGCCACGGCGGTGAGAGCGCCGAATCCTAACCACTAGACCATATGGGAATCAGACGTCTTATACTATTATTTTTTGAGTTTTATTAATACAAATATTAAAGTATTTCAAGTATTATTCATAAAGGGCATTTAATTTCCCGCGGAATAGAAATGATTTTCTAAAACTCAATGAATCCTATGAATAAATCCTTTCCGGTCACGTGGTAACTTTGCCGTACATGGGCCTACGTCACACACCGCATTACCTCTTATGGCGGCGCGAAGCATTCATGCCGGAGATTTCAACTCCATCTGAACTGGAGGCAAAGTTAGATAAATAAAATTTTGTACACTAGGAATAAAGATTTCATTCTGCTTTCGGAATAATAGCAAACGTTTTTTCAATTTCCGCTGCGATCTGGAAAAAATATTTTGCGGATAATAGATGGCTTAATAATAATATATAATAATATCAGTACAATAATATCAGTCATTATCAGTTATTTCCTTTTTTTTAGAGCCTGGTTACTACGAAGATGGTCAGTTTGGAGTGAGAATTGAAACAGCAGTTTTAGTAGAATCTGCCAACACTCCCGTAAGTCACCACAACATACACTGATAGACTTCCGCCAAAAATAAGAGGGACAGAATCACCAACATGATCAAATTCATGGCGTCATTTGGCTACTACTACCAGAATCCCTTGCACGCTTTCATTTTTTCAGTCACTACAATAAAATAAGAAAGAAAATCCGCGAAATATTTTGGTCGTGGTGGTAAAATGACACCATCATGCAAACGGTATATTCTCTACTTTCACATCGCTCATAATACTTTCCATTCTGGGGGTTTTAAACCAATTAACAAAAAAACTGTCCAAAAATGAAACGTTATTCAGTCGAATATACTCTATACCTGCTTTAGTCTGTAAATATATATCTGATTATAATGCAGATTATAACTTTGTTTTTCATCCTGTTATTCCAATCTTTTCTCTTTTTTAGTTTAACTTCAACAAGCTTGAATACCTCAAATTTGAACCAATTGCTTTAGTAAGTAACGAAGAACGGTATATTCGTGGTGTGTGGGCAGCGGTTGAATTGTGGGCACATGCACGCGCATCTTATAATTAGCGGTAGAATTGTAAACTCGTGCGCGCATCTTATAATCAGTGGTCAAAACGTGGATTCATCTAATGATCATTAATTAAAATATCATTAATAATGTCCTTATATTATCTTTGTTCGTTTTTGTTTTTTAGGTTCCCTTTCAAAGAAAGCTCATCAATACGTTGCTGATGAAGCCTTCACAGGTGAGTTATCTCAGTATACTTCCCGGTTAGGACGTTCCTTTCCAAATCTGTTTGAGTAACCACAATACAATGGCTTCAAGGCGAGGTCAGTTGAATTAATGTTATATACACTATATTTTATCAAATCCAACCTCCACTTGGAGTCATTGTACTTGGTCATTAGAGCAGATTCAGGGAAAGAATTTGGTCAAAAGCGTTTGTGGTTCGCAAGGCAAATATTTAATTATGTAGGCACACGTGTAGTGTCAGCAGTTTGACATTCGAACGAGGCAAATGAAGTATACAGTTGCGCATTGTATTGACCCTTTCGCCTCATTTTCATGACTGTAAGAAGCCTGGACTGCAGGCTCAACTATATTAGCATAACTTAACTGTAATACTATGCATTTTGTTTGAAAAGCACGTTATGAAAGTCGCTTTCTGTTTTATCTTGAAATTCAGATTGCATGGTTGAATGAGTACCATTCTCGGACACGTACTCTAATAGGAGCTGAATTAAAGCGACAAGGAAAGATACAGACTCTACAGTGGGTGATAAAAGAGACACAAGCCATTCCATTGCCTGATTATAAATCTGTTACGATTAGTTAATGATGTTGGTATAGGTAATCATATGGTTTGGAGTACAATTAGGATTTAATTTGCACAAGGGGTTTTTCAAAGAGCTTCAAAATAGCAGGAGCAAATTATAATTTTTCTGCTCTGGTTAACTGCACCGCACTCAGCTAATCAGAATTGAGTAACTTATTCATGTACATGATTAGATCAGATATGTTAGCTAATGTTGGGGCGTTTAGCACATATTGATATGGTGATCCATTAGGGACGTGCTGCAAGTTAAACGAGTTGCTGCAAATAAGAAACGAGTTGCTGCATCTTAGACGAGATGCTGCTACAAAAAACAAAGGAGTTGCTGCAAATAAAAAAGTACCATATGAACAGAAATTATAGCAACATACAAAGAGAAAATATTGGGATCAAAACTAAGTGGAATCAGTAAAAGATCTTGTCAGTAAACTGTTCCCAGTTAGCAACTCGTCTAACTTGCTGAATGTCCTTATGGGTTAGGGTTAAGCGAACATGTGAGAAGATTCTAAACTGGGTTTTGTAAGAAAAATTAAAAGCAATTTCTAGAAGCAACGCATTCAGCAAAAAAAAACAACAACCACAAAGGAAAACAGACAGACAGACAAACAAACAAGCAAGCAAACTATACCTGTACAGGTTACAAACAAATAAAAGAAAATGTTAAAAGACAACGACAATAGCAACTCTAGCATTATATGCAAGATTATATCTTATCGAGTAGTGCTATAGATCACAATACTTACGCTTAATGTATAAAGAGTGTCCTTTTTGGACGGACAACATTTTTTGAAATAGGTAACATATATATTGAATATAATATCTTATATATTCTATTTCCTGGCTAAAGCAAGCATGCTTAAATAAAGTAAACCGCTGGCCGGTACAAATTGGGGCTCGCGAGTTTGTATATAAAGTTTTTATTTCATTTACATGAAGAAGGAAGCTGTAAAGATTGATTTGAATAAAGCAATGCTGACAAATGTGTCATTAAACAGAGAAAATGGCTGAACAACAGTAAATGTAACAAATGGCGTACAAATATATTTTTACAATAACTTACGAATTTCTCGCTCGCTGATTGGTTATTTTTTATCATCAATAAGAGGACAGACCGATAAAGCTGACGTCAACGAGCGCGCGCTCTTTCCGCTCTTATTGACAATAAATCGCGCCATCACATTGTCAAAGTAGTATGCGGATCCACTCGGCTACGCCTCGTGAATCCACACTACTTTGACAATGTGATGACGCGATTTATTGTCAATAAGAGGACAGACACATAAAAATCTGATGTCAATTTGTTAAATTGTTACAGGTTGTTGGGTTTATAATTGCTGTTGGTTCTTTTGAGAATAAATTCGTCAAATATTTTTCATTACGCGATCTCAGTGTTGTTATGTAGCTTGGCGTAGTCATAAGAGTAGACCATTTGCCGATGATAGTTATAGCAACCCTACAAAGATTCATTATTTCAGGTGTTGTTTATATCCGCCTACAAAACTTGTCTTATTGCCAAATTTTCTTATCCAAATATGAGTGATATCAATTTTTTTCTTTCCTTTTTTTCTTCATTTGTATGAAATGACAAAGTGTATTATGGAGTGTGTTGATTGTGGCAGCATCTTAGGACCGCAGCTCTCAAACATGTTGACTTAAAGCTATAATGAATTACATATTCAGTTTTAAACAAATATTTTCCTTATAACTGCGCTTAGTTATTAAACTTTGTCTGAGAGGGAAAAAAATTCATTATACTTTAAAATTGTAAGCTTGATTGATTTTAAAGTAAAAAAAAACATACAATAGAAGAAAGAGCCGAGTCAGAAGTATTAAAAACAACTTTTTGACAATGTCACTTCATGAAGAATTTAAAGCCGTCCAGCTGCCCTGTTGGTACCAAATATATGCTCGAACTTCTCAACAGAAACGATGATTCAAAGCAAGAGAAAGAAAATATAGATATAAAATACGAGTGAGTCAAATGATGAAAGAAGTTTTGCTAAACAATCCGCGGCTAAATGTCTTAGTTTCCGTGCTCATTCGTTTGATAATACTGGTCGTAGGATTGTTTGGAAATGGTTTGGTGGTGTTAGCTGTTTGGAAAAAACGCACATTACGAACGACAACGAACTTATTATTGCTGAACCTCGCCATTTCTGATCTTACAACTCAGGTTTTTTGCACATTGATGTTTATCCCGGAGTTTACGACATTAGGACATCGGCCCTGGTCTGATATCTTTTGCATTTTATTCGTCTCAACTAACGTACCATTAACGACAACTTTCGTGTCGATCTTGACACTGACTGTACTCGCTGTCGAGAGGTACCATGCTGTTGTAAAACCGATGAGAAGTGAAATAAGATTAAGGGAGGACACTGTAAAGTATGCTTGCCTCGCTGTTTGGCTTGCAGGGATTATTCTAGCACTTCCACTTTATATTTTTGGTCGGTATGATGAAGAATCAGGCAGGTGTCTCCATGGCTGGAAAGACGGTGTGTTTGGATATCAGAGCTACAGAATCTTTCTTGCTGTTATTATTGTTCTCCTTCCATTTCTCATCATCAGTTTTTGTTATGGCCAAATCCTTCATGATTTGTACTTCAAGAACAAAGTGGGACCACAGAACATAGCATTGCAACAAGAAACTCGTGAAAAACGTAAACTCTTTAAGATATCCATGACGGTGACCGGGGTTTTTGCTTTATTTTTATTCCCTTATGCTATTTTTAATGGTCTTAGGGATGATACGGGGAACTTGTGGTCAAGAGTTGCAAGGTTAGTTTTCTTCTCTCAGTCGGGTTTCAATCCTCTTATTTACTCGTTTCAAAGTACAAATTTCAGGCAAGCCTTCAAGGAAATCTTTGTTTGTCGAGCTTGTTAGCACGCCCTTGGAGAACTCAAGGAAGCAAGGAAGCAAGGAAGCAAGGAAGCAAGGAAGCAAGCAAGCAAGCAAGCAAGCAAGCAAGCAAGCAAGCAAGCAAGCAAGCAAGCAAGCAAGCAAGCAAGCAAGCAAGCAAGCAAGCAAAGAAAAACAATAAGTTATTCATCAAAATAGTTTACAAAATCAGCTAGCTCAGTTACTGTAAACAAAAAAACTTAAAAGTCGTTGCCACACAATAAAAGACAGCGTTCATAAGTTTACTGTTGAGTAGTGTTTTACCATAGAAAACTAAATGAAAATGTGCGTAAATCCGTAAACAAGTAAGATATTTAGATTGTGCCTGTCTTTTTGATACTTGTGTGTGTGTGTTCGTAAGGTGTGCTTTGTCTTTTTACATTAAAAAAGTCGTATCCAGTCGGACGTCATTCACATTGACTTTTTTAATCAAAGAAGCTTGGTAAAGGTATTGAGTCTCTCACTTGACACATTAAGAGGAAATGTTTTTCAATAATGAGCAATAATGGCAAAAAGCGCCAAAAACTAGACATTCGTATGAGTTTTGGTCCCAATTTTCGTTTTGGGTTAACACTCGAAACCTTTTTTTAACAGCTAGAAACTGATGGACTATGATGAAATACCTGCTTAAAGCGGTATTTTCAATCGTACAAAGATGTTTTGTTGCCTTTGTGTTAGAATGTTGCTTTGTCGGGCTTTTTTTACAGAAAATATTTGGGGGAAAAGCAAATGAAGGCCTAAACCTCATTTTCGAATAAAATTTTTGCTTTGGGTTAACACTTTGATTCCACTTTCGTCGGTCATCTCCACTTCCAAACAAGTTAAACTTTCTGAATAACAAGATTTTAGCCTTGTACAACAGCCTTTCTTCAAGAAAATAGTTTTTGGCGCTCACTGCTTGAATATGAAAAAAATTCTCTCTTAATAGTAAAAGTAAAATAAAAGCAGTAGATATAGAATAGGGGTTCTGCATCAATCAATTAAGGTTCCAGTGAGGTTCCATTGAGGTACCCCCCCCCCCCCCCCCTCTCAGGATCCTTACAGAGGTGACGTCATGGCTATTCTTACTACCCCTGTTTTTAGTTGGCTGGATTGTATTATAGTTCTCGCAGCACCTGTTTGGATATTGTCCTTTTTATTGTTGAACAAAACAACAATTTCACGATTTTCTATTTTGTTCTTGACTTGTAATTTATTCTAATCAAAGACAAAGAGACTCTTTCTTATTGAGAGATTAGTCTTCAAGCATGCTTTATTGTTCATCATATACTGTACAAACAAAGTCTGTGGAATACAGGCCATATATGTTGTTTTTTATTCTGTTATCAATAAATTAATATCCAAACACGTGCCGCGAGAACTATAATACAATCCAGCCAACTAAAAACAGAGGTAGTAAGAATAGCCATGACGTCACCTCTGTAAGGATCCTGAGAGGGGGGGGTACCTCAATGGAACCTCACTGGAACCTCAATTGATTGATGCAGAACCCCTATTCTATATCTACTAAAAGCCAATCATAGAGTGGTTTTCAAAAACCCGCGAAATACACTTTAGCGTATTACACTTTAAGTAATATATACAGTATTCGTGTCCGTGTTGTATCCGATATACAAACTCGAGGCGTAGCCGAGAGTTTGTATATTGGATACAACACGGACACGAATACTATAGATTACTTATCAAACTTCTAGGTTAGTTCTTTTGTGTTTCGCTAAAATTTTCAAGATAAAAGTGAATCTGGCCAAGAAAATCCATCTCAAAGTTTATGCAAATGAACAGGATTCTGTATCTGATTTACAGAACTCTTCACGGTCGTGATTTCTGTTGTGTTTCCTCATGGATTATTAATGAGTTTGATAATACACTTTATTGTACGCATTTTCTTTTGATTTTCCTTTGTGTTTTCGGTGTACAATTTATTACACCTTAGTTATTACACTTTGTTTTACGGGTTTTTGAAAACCACTCTATATGGTAAAACTATAGTTTTACTATGCATAGCAACACCGACGACTTGGAACTTTTATTCGTGGTCATTGAACGGAACTGTGTTTAAAAAGGAGTGTTCTGCAATTTCTTAATGTATGTCAAACTCAGCCTCACACCTCTCTCTCAAAGACCATTATTACATGTGCTCATGACTACTTTTATGCATTCATTATATTTGTTTACATCTACGAGACCTACGACCAAACGTTTTCTCGGGTCGAAATGACTCTACGTAAAAGAGAAATATTTTTGTCGATCACTTTCCTAATGTTATTATCGCTTGTTATGGTTTGTTATTATGATACTTTTTCGTGGAAAGTTCGAGTTGTTGGGACTTTAGACATCATCAAATCTCTAGCCGCAACACTGGAACAAGAAAGTAAAAACTCCTTGCCTTCTCAAAACACAGTTGAAATTTCAAGCAATCGAGAAAATGGTTCCAAAGCATCGCCCGATATGAAAATCATCTTGTTTTATACTCCATTTGGTTCCGTACCATTGCCATGGCCACATACTATTGGAAGAGAAAAAAACCTCACCGACTTCAGCAACCGACCTTGCAAAGTTTCGTCTTGTCAGTTTTCTATTTCTAAGGATGATATCTCCAAAAGCCATGTCGTTATCTTTCACGGCTATTCGACGCCCTCTCCTGAGGATATGAAAGCTCTTGTCCTGAAGAAACCCAAGAATCAGATGTGGGCTTGGTTTAATGAAGAAAGCCCTGCTCATACGGCAAACTATCAGTTTGAAAAGCTAAACAATTTGTTTGAATTAACAATTACTCATATGCAAGAATCCGACATTCATACTCTTTATGGCGAATACTTTAAGCTCGAGGATAACGCCAGGGCCGTAGCTGAAAAAAGATATGCGAATGAAAACTTTGCTAAAGGAAAAGATCGACTAGTTATTTGGCTTGCTAGCAATTGCGTATCTCTTCGACTGAACATCGTAAAGGCGATCGCCAAGCATATTAAAGTTGATGTATTTGGTCGTTGCCAAAAATACTTCTCTAAACAATCAGACAGCTGTTCACGAAGTAATCGAGAATGCCATAAAATAACCGAGAAATACAAGTTTTTTTTTATCGCTTGAGAATAGTAATTGTCGAGGATATTTAACAGAAAAATATTGGAAAAACGCTTTGGATAGAAATGTTGTTCCAATCGTTATTGCTGGAAGCTATAATAAAGATGTTTTAATCCCTGGTTCGTACATCGATATACTGGATTTTCCAAACGCCCTAGCATTGACAAACTATCTAAAGTACCTGGACAAAAATGAGACTGCGTATAACCAATACTTTGAGTGGAAAAAGAAATACAGATACACGACAGAGACGAACTGGATATGCGATTTGTGTGAGTATCTGCATAGAAACGAAACCAAAAAATCGTTTTGGAATATGAAGAAGTTTTACGGTGCAGAGGAGAATTGCTTTGCCGATGATTCTCGTATTCGAAACGTATGGCTAGAATCAAACAACCTGCTTCAAAATGTAATATTTTTCTTTATTACATTTATGATGGTATTAACGCTTATCATGGCTTACTATTACAACCCTTTTTCGTGGAGAGCTCGTGCTGTTCGCGCACTACAAATATTCATTTTGCAGAACATAATTATCCTTTAGAGTAGACTAGGAGAAAATTAATGGGTTATTTACCATACGCTTTCTAGAGTCAGTCCAGATAGGGAAAAACTGTGCCCTCGGCCTTGAAAACGATCCTCGAATTAAGGCATTTTCCCAATATTTTTGTATTAAATTCGTGGCTAAAATCATGAGATAATAATTTACAGATCTTCCGTGTAACCATAGTTAATATTAAATATGGTGTAACGGTCACTTCTTATGAATAATTATGAGTCAAAAAAAAATTCAAATGCGGAAAATTACAAAGAAAATCTGACATAGATAGATTTAAGTTTTATATATATGTATTTTATTGGAATGAACGAAACAACAGACCTGGAAGTATCTAGTGTTATATAACATATTGTGCATGCTAAAGTGTCTCGAACCCGATGTAGTCAATCATTTCGATTTTAAGAGGAACATTGATCAGAAAAAAACACCAAGAGAACTAATATACAGGTTTAAAATTTATCGCATTTGAAATCTCTACTTTTGAGAGCGTATTGTATTTTTCATTTTTTTTGTTCAGCGTTATTTTCGAGATTTCATTCAAATTGCACAGTTGGATAATAATAAAATCAGGTTGTCTGAGTTGTACATGTCTGGTCTTACTCTCCCCTGAAAACCAACCAAACATGCTAAAATAATAATAATAATAATAATAATGATAATGATGATAATAATAATAATAATAATAATAACTTTATTTACGTGTCGAAATTTTCTAGTTTACAATAAATTGTGAACTAATAGAGGACACCTATCTTCCTATCTTCCTATCTATACACTATAAAACTCCCTCCCATCCCATCTACTTCATATGTAATTTAAAAATAAGTAAAAAAAAACCGCAAAATAAATATCAGATAAAATACAATGTAAGAATATTATCAAAAAAAGACAAAACTAAAATATAAATAAATACATCAACTAAAAAAATCTCTAAGTATTGCATAAATAACAATTTTTATATCTCTCTGTTAAAATCCTATACGATCTCTATTTTAACTGTATCGTGACATTGATCCACACGTTATACCGTTAGAAGTATAAGGCCACAAGTGAGGAGTTTTCAAAGTCCTTTTTGATTTCTTGCTTGATAAAGAAGAAAACAAATGACAAAATAAGTGGAACAAATTTACATCCTCTCACTGATTACACTTCATCGTTTCTTTCTCATAAAAGCCATATTTTGAATTAACTTCAAAAAATAACTGCGTCAAAGTAATTTTTCTAGTGAGGTTAGACTTTTCACTATGATTTTACGTTGAAATACTAAGGCAAATTTTTGTCTCGATCCCACACTCCCCTTGATAAAAGTCCGATCCAGGTAGTAAATCCAGATTCGGATTTTCCACCACTTTGGATTTTTAGGCAAAAAGGGGCAAATTCTAAACGAGCAAGTCAAATGCGTATTAATAGTGTATTTGGTTTTGTTTTTGACGTTAAAAAGAAGTGGTTTTACGAGCATCAAAAATATCGATCCGCCGAAGCCATCACAAGCACACCTTACCCTCCCCCAAGGGACTGGGTGCTACATTTGGACTTTTGGCGGCCAAAGCTTTGCGCCAACCATATACAGATTGAAAAAAAGAGTGTTCTACTTCTGCAAAACCAGACCAAGAATGCTAAAATCTGATACAAACTCTGTTTTAAATTTATTTTTTGGCTGAAAAGGTCCGGGCGTGTAGATGAATTTTTCAGCTTGTTGTATTGGATCGAAAAGGACTACAGGACTAGTTTAGTTTGTGCTTTGAGTTTTTCGCAGTCATACTGCATCTACTCTACATAATTTTTTCATATTATAAGTGGTAGGAATCGTAAAAAATGGCTTCCAAATGGGTTTCAAAGTGAAGCCAAGATACAAACGGGGAAATACTACATCCCGGGCGGAGAATGACGCATTAAAATACAGTAAATGTATGTAATTTGGGCTGTGAGGGGGCCCTGAGATGCACTCTACGCCCGGGATATAATATTCCCATCGAAGCATACCATTCAATCACAAACCAAGCCCTGTTATTCTTATCCTTCCAGTTGGATATATCATTTACAAATTGTACAAGGAATCAAGGCTGATAAGGATGGTTTTCTAACTGCTACAGTTTTCATGGACGAAGCGACAAACAGCAAGTTTGAGAAGAGTTTTGGAGACATTTTATCTCGATGATAGACATGTATGTCTGAAGTTAAGTCGATAATTTAATTACAAAAATATATCATCACTTTGTGAAGTAGATGTTTAACCAAATAAAATTGAAGTCGTATGGTGCTTGTTCATAATTGAACGCGTTCAACAATTGAACAAAAGATGAGATTAGAACGCAAACTGTGGCGTCTCTATGGCCATGAATACAGTGGAAGACCCCGATAGCAATTTTATTTTCGAAGAAAAAATTCACTGGTAGATTAAAATAATAAATCAATAGCCCAACGCCGTCAATATTTTGTGGTACTGCAACACGTTTTGTAGCATAACTCTCCCATTTTTCAATAGTTCAAAAGTAAAAGGAACTAAAAGCAAGGAAAACGATCCTGATTTGTTTGAAATTCTCACTACCTAGCAGTCGTTTCACTGGCGACGGTGTTTGAAAAGTTCAAGAAAATGGACGCCCGGCGTTTTTGAAAACTTAATTTGTTTTCATCAACATTCCACTGTCAACATAAAAAGTTTAGATCAAGTTTAAAAGAATTTTATTGCTTTAACTGTTTACGGGTATTTTTCTTCTTTATATACTTCTCTACATCCTAATGTATTGGAGATTTTCCCGCCATGTGACTTGCTGGAGTAAATTTTCGAGTTTACAAAATCGAAGTAAGCTTAAGCTTATTTTTTCTAAATAGGTTATTATGGTTGTATAATATTGTATACTGATTTTCTGGGGGGAAAATTATCATTCTATTTTGTATTACAAATCGTTAATAAAGCCTAAAGGATTACTGATTCTCTAATGCTTTTGTCAATCGAAGCGTAGCTTGAAAGAAAATCAATTTTGTACGACATTTTTTACTCACCTGTAGCAGAAAGTACAAGATATATAGCTGTAATTTCCCTTTTCCTCGTACCAACTCGTCAGGAAACAATTTGCGTTATAAAGGTTTTAAAAGAGGTGGAAATTATTGAGCTTTTCTGTCAGAGAACCGTTGCATTTTAAAAGACAGACGTCGATACCAAAAAAGTGCTATTTTCGCCGTCAATCAAAGGCTATGAGCCAATCAGGGATACTCCTAAACAAGGTCAGTGGGATACTCCTAAATCAGGTAAGAGATACTCCTAGTTCAGGTTAACGGATACTCCTAGTTGAGGTAATAGATACTAGACGCTCCCAATGTTACAATGATACTTGTTTCCTGACAGTTTAGCCCCCCTGTGTTTTACTTTTCATTGCATCTCTCTTTCCTATGTACATCATAATGCCTTATAAATTATATGCATAATAGTGATTTAGCATTTGCAGTTTCACTTTCCGTACTGCTGCTGTCCAAAAGAGCGCTCCATTGACTTAACAGCAACTAACACCTATTTAAAAAATATATAAAATCAACCCGTCCAATTCAGATAAACCCATCTCAAAACAACACCCTACCACACCAACGATATCGAGTTTTAAATCGGAACCATTATCAATAACGACAAACGGATTCCTAAATTAAAGCTTTGCATTCCTTCGAGTTACACGCGCGGAACTTCGCGACAAATTAAAATAGATATCTTTTAGTGAACGTCAATCAAGACTTTTTAATGTATAACTACCATAGGCACGTGTCCCTTTTGTTTTTTCCAACAACACTATGAGTATAAAAATCCCATTGATTGACGTTAACCGCAAATTGTACGATTTACTCTTTACTCGTTCATTACTTTACTTTACTCGTTCAGGCCTTATTACTTGTTCAATTCTGAATTACCGCTGTGATACTTGATTGCAGACTCATTCGTACATGATGTCGTACAGGTGTAGACTTGTTTTACAATAAAAAATGTGCAAAAGTCAACTGAAATAATATACCACAAATCAAAATCAGTTAGCCCAAGAAATAGTTAAATTTGAAAATGAGTCTGCGTTCATCAAAGCCAGCGGTATGCATTCGATGAGAAAGAGAAGTATTCTCACACAAAGCTGGCAAACGTCTTGTGATTACAAAAAAACAACCCTAAGATATAACAAGCTCCCATCCAAAGAAAACCAATGAAGGCCTTTCTACCCATCACCTTGAAATCCTTCGTTATTAAATATGCGCTTAGGTTAACAGTCACGTGGAATAAGTGATACGACATAAATAAATAAACAGCTGTTGCTATGGAGAAATTTACCAGTGGGTAACCAGGGATATAGACTATCAAATACTTAGCGTTGCCTTGCATGTAGATGTGAAGCTGAGAGATATACGTTTCTAAGGTTATCTTTCCAAGCCAAGTGAAAAGAAACATGAAGCGTTCCCTTAAAAATGGGAACAGATTACGAAGCAAAATATAGGTAAGTAAGGGTATGAAGGAAAAATATGGATGGAGATGGTTGTAGTCATACTTTTGAAGAACGAATATATGACTCACCCATAAAACGAACGCTATCACGGAGACACATGCAAGAGTTATCTTCGTAGCCAGTGTAAAAACCTTGGTTCGATCAATATTTTTTTCGCTCTCTAAATTAGTAAAAAAATTCTCGACATTTGGATGGAAGTAAGCACATATCATTCCTAGTAGCGTTGCATAATGATCTAGACCTGCCCTAAACATCCACTCGTGAAGAGAGTTCTTATAGTTTAGAATAAAACGAAAGGGTTTAAAAACGAGTTTCCCAACAGTAGGGAATTCAAAAATCGCAAAAACTATCCCAGCATACAATGCAAACTTAATGGCCATGACTTTCGGTTCAGTGTTCTTTTTGTACAACGGTCTCATTAAAGCATATACTGACAAGAACCAAAAGGTGTGCATTGCGCAGATGTAGTAGAGCATGTACTCATTGGCTGTAACCAGACACGTGACCAGAACCAGGAAGTTTAGTCGGAACAGCATTTTCAGTATACGGTAGACTGTAAAATCTTTGCGTATCCAGAAGAAGGAAAAATTACCTGAAATTAAACGAGAAAAGTGTTTTTATTTTGGATCGTTCCTCGCTAGTTCACAGGCTAGGAGGTCGAAGCTCAGTTATGAAGCATTAACTATATGAACTGGAAAATTTATAAACTCATATATTGACATTTCAGTAGAAGGTTTGATTATCGCGAAATTGGTCTGTAAAAATACCGAAACATACAGAATTACAGGCAGGAAAACTGCTCACAATTCGCAATTTTTACCTCTTTACTATTTGTATTTCAATTATTCTTGACATTTTACTTTTGAGATTTTTGTGATTTGATGAAAGTTGGAGAGGACGTCTATTGACTGGATCCTGAATACGATAAAAAAAATTGTCAAATTTTTAGCTTTTTAAAGGGTATGGATAATCTTAATGTATAGCAAAAACATATCCAACATCCAAAATTTGATTTATGCTTCTAGATTCGGATTTTTGAACGATTTTTTATTTTGGAAAATTTGGAACCGAGCATGGCTGGAATGGACTGGACTTCAGTGAAGTGGATCGTGCGGATCACGAATTTTTTTAACGGCGAAATTGCAGCTTTTATCCATTAATTCTCGTTTCAATATTCATAACTAGTAATTTCATGCTGAAATTTTGCAAAAAATTAAAATGAAAATTATTTTTCTTCATGATTGAAAAAACATATTACCGAACACCTTGCTGCATATACAGAATATACGTTAGCTCTGAGACTCCGAAATTAACACGACGTAAAAACTAAATATAGCAAATTAAATTAATATAAAAAAACATGAGCATTTTGAACATTTCTAATTGATTCGTAACCAAAAAATTGAATAGTGCACTGCGTATGCGCGCCCGTTGACAGGCGTTGACCAATCAGAAAGCGAGAAATTTTCGAGTAACGAATGAAGTAGCTAAGCAAACGAACAAAATATATACAGTCAATGTCATTAACGTTGTCCACCGAAAAAAGACATTTACACATTTACACATTTACACATTTACACATTTACACATTTACACATTTACACATTTACACATTTACACATTTACACATTTACACATTTACACATTTACACATTTACACATTTACACATTTACACATTTACACATTTACACATTTACACATTTACACACTTAGACATTTACACATTTAGACTAAAAGAAAGATGACGTGTTTTCTCGAAGGTTCTAAGGTCTTAAATCCTCACTAAATGGTCAGGGCATTCTGGATTTTCGATGACGAGTTGAATTTTACATTTAAAGTTCAGGTTGACGCACAGGAGGCAAAGAATACATAATAAAACACGTGATATTTCTTTTAGTCTAAATGTCTAAAGGTGTAAATGTCTAAATGTGTAAAATCTAAATGTCTTTTTTCGGTGGACAACGTTAATGACATTGACTGTATATTTAAAATTATTATTATTAACTTACCAAACCCTGTCATCCAGACATAAGCAGCAATAAACACACGAATAGCATTGTAAGTCTCTACAGCTTTGAAATAATGGTACCACACAAACAAAACTTGCATAATTCCTTTCCATTCCTCAGTCTGTTCCCGATTCAGGAGTTTTGCAGAGCAGTCACGAGTTGTAGTAAAAAAGGCGCTGACCAACACCAAAACGAGGCTCAAGAAAATAAAGACGTCACGTGAATAGACGCGAGGTGCCGCTGGAAAGTAATGTGCGTAGTCGCAGATGTAGAAATAAAGCATAATGGCGCCCAAAACCACGACATTTTTCAAAAATTCATCAAATGAAGTTTCATTCGTTAGGTTTTGAATGGGTTTTGGCGGCTTCTCTGGTTTTGTATCTTCGTCGTTATATTTTTCTTTCCCACTTGGTGAAAGTTCGCCATTTTCTAATAGTGCCGCTATCTTTGTAATTTCGGTACTGTCTAAAATTGCATAAAGAAAGTATCAATAACAATTTCGCAAAGCTGAGCTGTTTGATTATGACGTCATTTTGCTAATACCACTACCAGAATGCTTTACGAATCTTCGTTCTAACATCCCTGATATCCTGACTTGAACATTATTGAAGTTAGGATTCATTGATTTATCTATGATTGACATTATATAAAAGCTTTTCCATGAAGTTTCCCTTAGCCTCTTCCTTGTATAGAATATACATGTGTTGTTGAGAAGCTAGGGTCGTAGAATTTCAACTTCAAGTTTTTGTATTGTTGAAATTATAAATTCTTAACTTTAGCGTTAGTATTCCGCGTAAATATTTTGACGCTGAAGTCTAATGAAATATCATTCACAAAGTTCAATTCAATTTAACTTACCAAGGAATCTGCTGGAAAGTCGGAAATGCCTATTAAAGAGTCTTAACACATAAAGGACCAGGGACGCTATCCAGAAACACAAGAGACCCCTTTGGTGGATCGTTGAGGGTCCTTTGGATGGAAGTCTTGTTAGGCCTTTCGCATTAAGTGCTATGCCAAGTGTTTGGTTCATAGTAGGAAAGAATAGTCTGAAAACAGAAATATTGGATTCAAGAACAAAGCTAAAAAACAATCAGTGGTCATGAGTAAAAAGGTCGCTGGCTCACCTGCTTTTTATCAAAATGGGCATTGCTTTAAAAAGAACTGAGTAAATAAGCCTTTTCATAGTTTAAGAATCGATTCCACTGCGCATGCGATTTTATCCCAAATTTCTCACCTTCTTTTGTTTAATTAAGAACAAAAGAAGGTGAGAACTTCGGGATAAAGTCGCATGCGCAGTGGAATCGATTCTTAAACTATGAATATTTATTGAATTATTTTTTCTATTATTTATTTATGAATTCTATAACTATGACCATGCATGTTATCAGTTGGGCACTACTATTTTTCCATTTGAGTTAATAGTTAATGAAGCATCGTTATCATGCATGAATGAATTGAATTGAATTCAGAATACAATTTAGGTAGGAAGGCATTGTTTCATTTTAGTCGTCGAGGAAAATAGTACGTAAAAACGATACTTTTTTGAAACTGAGGAGCGCTTGTTTAATAGTTCCAATCTTTTGTTTCCATACATATCGTCTCTTGAAGTTATAAATTGATCATGAGTTGGTTTTTCCGGTAATAAAGTTAAATGCTGCAAGTTTTTAGCATAGTTGTAATGTTGCTCTGTCTAACGGTCTCGCTCCATCTCTTTTAAAGATTATATATTGGCTTTTTTTGAAAAAGCAATTATCATGGCACCAAGCAGTCGACAACTTTTTTCACAACCACAGTTATTCCGGCAGAGAGACATTATGAAATTTATCTTTGGATAGTTCAGTTTCAATTACTAAAAGCGGGGGAAGTATAGCCTGTGCTCAGCCGACCACTAACTGACTGCTAAGTCCTATACGAGAGAAAAGTCTGGCTGCACGCAGGATAGGGGGAGTACGAAGCTTTTAAAATTATATATAGTGATAAACTAAGCGGTATCATTTCATGTTGTTCCATATCAAACTAAGCTGAATACCAAAAAAAACAAAGCTATTGCTAACTTAACAAGCTAGGCTCCAGTTAATATAACGTCTTCTTGTTTTAACTAAAATCACGATCAAAAGTCGATCAAATGTATATCGTATGCGGAACCGTAAACTTATAGCTATTATTACACATTGGGTTGTGACCAGGAGTTTTAATACCTTAATACATTAGGATACGTTTACGACCGATGCGCGCAAACTTTTTTGGATCATGAGTTACTTTATAAACTCTCCAAATTTAAGAAAAATCGAATAAAATCCAAGGGCCTTTTAAGTTTTTGAAGTTGAGGTTTTAGCGGCAAAAAAGATTCGAGAAAAATGCATTTCTTTGTTTTGAGCCGGAAGCTGCAGGGAGCCACGATGGTGTTGGTCAAAACACCTGGAGCCTTCCATTTTGTCATCACTTGTCAAATTATCTGTTGTTCTGGACGATAGCAATGCGGGGTCTTTTTACAAGGACAAAAAAGGAGCATTTGGACTCGACGTTATTGCAAGCGACGGGACTTTTCCGGTCTTGATAAAGTCACGATTTTGATTTGTCTCAAAATTTTGGCTTTTCCAATCAAAAATTGCAAGAAGTTTCACAAACATATGAATTACAAAAATTTAAAGTTACGAAATTTCAAAAAAAAAAGTTTTCGAGCAAATCGTCATTTTTCGTATCCTAATACCTTAAATACGGTTTCTACAACAAATAAACATATAAGTTAAATATAGAGAATAACTAAAGTAAATCAAGAACTCAAGAACCGGCGAACAGAACGAGAAAAATTCTTACAAAACAAACTGGTGCAAACTTGGCTTCGACTGACTTAGTTCTAGTGAATTTATACTGGAAATTTCAATGATCAATGAAATGGAAAAACCTTATAAGTAAAGAAAACAATGAAAAACCATTATGAAACAAAGAGACTTAGAAAACTAACTTTCAACGAAAGGTAATGAGGCGAAATGAAACCTAAACTCATACATGAATACATGTTTTAATAGATATACTTTGCATCTTGCACCTAAAGTATAAGCTTATTTTTAAAACTTATATCGCGATCCTCCTAAAAATTTGATTTTGAGATTTTGAGCGACTAATACGGGTTTACATTGACGTTGGAAGAAAATATAAACATATACCGTATTGGCCTTCCTTGACAAGGTACGGCAATACGGGTTATATGGTTTTTTCCCAACTACCCACCAATATAACCCCATATTGGTCGCTCAAAATCGATATAACTTATAAGAATTATTTGAAGGCGTCAAATCATTTCCACTAACAATTTTAGACTATATAACGCCGACTTAAAGCTGCTTTCAATGCGAAGAACGAGACCATAACGTTTATGCTTGACTCACCTATTTAAATCCTTTCATTCAATAAAATATGGCTTGAATACTCCGCAGTGTTAGATCATTATAGCTTTTCTTTTTAGTTTCAAAAGAAATATAAAGAAAAGAAATCTTTCAAGGAATTTTGAATAAATCGAAGATGGAATCACGCGGATGAAATGATAGAATTTTGATTCCATGTACTAAAGCTGGTACCAGTCGTAGAGGTCACACAAAGTTGCCTAGATACGCCAAGATCAAGTGAAAAATTTATTCATACGTTATAGGGCTTCAAAGTCTCGCGGAATTGGTCAGTTTTAATGAATAGAATATTTCTAGAGCAATTACGATTACAGGAATTATTGGGGTATTGAAGATGCGGGGAAGGATTGATTTAAAAATGGCAACAATCTTTCTTTTTCTTTCTTCCTCTTTAGCTTTTTTTAGAATTTCTGGGGAAAAGTGAAAACAGGATTTATTGGGGGAGAGGAGCGTGTGGAAAGGGTTGAAAATGTAATGCCAAGTAACTGAAGTAATGTTTTGTATTTCTTTTCCATCTTATCGTGGAGACTCATCTATAGACTACCGAAAACCTATGGAGAAGGGAAAACTGTTCGTTGCTGTAAGATTTTTAGTATAAACTAAGCTCTACGTCCTCCTTTCAGTTGTATTTTTTGGAATGCCCCTTCCACGTATCGCTGGATTTATTATTATGCAAATAAGACGCGGAAAAGGTTCAATGACACACTTGTAAATTTTTTCAGTTTGTCTAGCGAAATCAGGCGTTTTATGATCGTAATCATTCATTCAGTATCATTTACCTAATGAAAGGCCTCTGATTCCGCCGAAACTTCGGAACATTAACAAAGGTACAAAAAGAGACCGAAGTAGATTTTAATGCATTTTTTATTTTATGGACGATTTTATATCCCTATCCTATTAAAGTCTATATATACTCATTTCAATAAAGTTAGTCACTAAAAACCTAGAAAGCTGAGATCACTGAGGATCATGGGAGACAATTCATTTCCAACAAGTACATCTTTCTTCATACAAACTGCAGCTCGATGATGCTCAGTAGAGGTGAGACTGTAACCGGTAGAAGATTCGCAAGTCCATCAACAGTTATCAAGCGGTTGAACGTGTAAAATGAATTTACCCATAATCCTTGTCGGCCTCAGCTTTATAGCTTTTCAGGTGACTAACTTTATTGAAATAAGTGTATAGTAAGGGTCGTGAATGTAACGTCATAGCCGCCATGTTGGATGACTTGAACAAAAGATTTGGTCTTGGTTTCTTTTGTTATGTCAACCAAAATGGCGGCCATGTCTTTTGTCCTTTTGCATGTGACGTCATAGCCGCCATGTTGGTTGGCTTGAACAAAAGATGTGGTCTTGGTTTCTTTTGTTATGTCATCCAACATGGCAGCCACGTCTTTTGTCCTTGTGCATGTGACGTCATAGCCGCCATTTTGGATGAGTTTAACAAAAGATGTGGTTTGATTTCTTTTGTCATGTCATCCAACATGGCAGCCATGTCTATTGTCCTTGTGCATGTGACGTCATAGCCGCCATGTTGGTTGACTTGAACAAAAGATTTGGTCTTGGTGTCTTATGTCTTGTCAACCAACATGGCTGCCACATTTTTTGTCATTTTATTTAAATCGGGACACACACCACCAATATAATTACCTTATAGCAAAATCATGCCAAATCACGGGGTCTCTTTGAATGACATTTTTTCAGGAGATCATACTTTGGACTTTCTCAAAGTTTTTTTGATTTGTATATGTAATAGGATCCCATGCTGTCCAATTAAGAAATAATTGGACGAGGAAAATTGCGAGGACTGACAAAATTGGATGAGGCTGTAGTCCGAGTCCAATTTGTCAGTCAGAGGAATTTTTCGCATTTTCCCATTACCTATTAATTATATAGCTGCCTAATTAATCCCATATCAACAAGACCTGTCCAATTAAGAAAATAATTGGACAGTTACCAATATGGGATTAATGAGAAGCTGTATAATTACTACTTTAATTAGCCATGGAAAAAAACATGATGTACCTTCCTGAAGGCATATAAAAACTAAACTTTAAAATGGCAAGCTAAGAAAAATTACAAAGCAAAATTTCATTTCTTGAGCGTGAATTATATAACGCTAATGCTTTTTGAAGTGTACGAAAAACATTCCCTGCGAGACTTAAGTTTCTACAGATTTCATATGTTTTCCTTCAATTATTTTCCTTCAAACCTTGCTACTGCGCACATTTATGATTCCTTGGGATGAAATATTTCTTTGATTGATCAAGCACTTCCTGTATGGAACTGCTTGCAAAATGTAATATTGAAAGTTAGTAAACTTATTGCAGGCCTAACGTCACATTACTTTGGTTTTAGCCAAGGTCTCTTGGATGTATTCATTTACAAGCGTTCCCAATTGCCCTATTTCACTATGACGTCACTGTTTGTTTATGTGTGGGATAGAATTACCAAATCCAATAGAAAATTCAACAAAATTTGCTCCTAGCAAAACAGTTTAATCTAAAATGGCCTGGTTTTCAGATATAATATGTGTCAATATGTACTAAAAAATATCCTGAGTGTTTGCTGGCTATTCTACTTTTCTTCGTGGATTGATACGGGTTTTAGAATAATTTTCAGTGAATTTGCGTTGATTTGACCCTCTCCAACGACCATGATCCTTTGCATTTAAATGATACATGTAGATTGTTTTGATGTGACGTCATAGTGAAATAGGGCAATAAAGTCAGGGTTTCTAGGATGTAGTTTAGGGGTTACAATGTTCCTCCACTTTTAAAGAGAATAGGTGTTGGGTCAATAGCACTAGATGCAGGTTTGAATGCAATCTTCTTTGCCGGTACATGCAATGATAAGTTACTGCAATTAAGATTATCAAGCATGGCTGCTGCTGCAGACCTTTTAGCCTCTTTCTTGCTTCTTCCTGAACCAGAAGCAGTTAGATTACCCACTTGGACCTTGGTGACAAATTGCCGCTTGTGTGGTGGTCCGATTGGTTGATCAAATTCATACTGGGGAAGTTGTAAGCCTTTTTTAGCAATAGCTTCTTGGAGTCGGCCTACTACATTGTAGTGAGATGGTGCTGCTGCTTTGGTACTTCGGTTCTGTTGGATAATAAAATATAATAATATTAATAGAAAATGTTTTCTCCTGTGCTTTAAAGGTTTTTCTCTGGTTTTTCCTCCCTCGAAAAAAATCAACTTTTAGAATCCATTTGGAATCCAGTGGAAGAAGAGCCATTCTGTGGAGCCAATGCTAATTCAAATTAATTTTTTAATTTTATTTCAAATATTAATGGGCATTGAAGCTGTGTGCAGTTATGAAGCATGCAAGTGTTCTGCAATACTCTGTGCGCATTATAACTGTACACAGCACAGCATGCAAGTTTTTAATTTCTTTTATAAAACAAACATTAGGAATGAAACATCTGAAATGAAACCGTGTGTGCCTGTGCAGTTTTGTATCCTAAAGCACTTGCCTCCAGCCAATCAGAAAGCCAGACCAGATTTATATTAGTTATTCTAAGGATAAAATAAGTAGAGGGCACCAATTATATCTATTTTGTGGTTCCATCAGTTTGGCCTTGTATGATGCAATGTTAGGAGAAGAAACTACTGTATGCATACCTGAGTACTCTTAAGGTTCTGACACACAGTGCGACATCACCCACAAAAAAATGCTGTTTTTTGGGGGGGAGGGGGGGGGGGGTAGGGGCACACTGTGTGAACTTACTAATAATTATTATTATTATTATTTATAATGTGCAAATTAAGATGTTGAACATGATCAAACGAGCAGTATGATAGAAGAATTGAAACTATGTATCTGATAGAATTTAAATAACCTTGGCTGTTTTATCTGCATCAGGTCTATAAGCTTTGACACTAGATAACACGGTCTTGGTCATGAAAATTTACTATGTCATGCTCAAGCTCATCCAATAATTGTATAATATTTACTTACAAACAAATAGTTCTTATATTCCTCTGATTCTTGCAGCTTTTTCAATGCGTCTGCAGCGGCTAGATGTTTAGCTTTCTTCTTATTGTACTCCTTTCCTTGTCCAATTATATTCCCAGCTGAACAGGAAATCACAAATTCTTTGTTATGTGGGGGTCCAATCTCCGAAATCACAGTGAATGTAACATCAATTCCCATACGCATGCAAATCTCCATCAGTTCACTAATTGGGCTCTTGGGTGATGGGTTTACTGGTGGCATTGGTCCAATCACGGATGGTTCAGCTGGTGTATCAGTACTTGTTGTACACTGCTGTGCCAAGGTTGTTGGAGGACCAGACATTTTGGAGCTTGAAACGAAAGCACTTGAAAGATACCTTAAAAAATTCAAAATTATGATTAAAACATTGACAATTGATCACCCGGGGTTGATCATGATGTTAAAAGGAAGGGCTATGCCGTACTTTACATCTCAAAATAATAAGAAAAAGCCGAGATATTTGGGTTTAATATTCAGCCAAGATTTACTTATATCATTTTAATTCGAGCACTTTTGCCTCGAAGAGAGGGCGTGCTTGTAATTTGGTAAATGTAAATAAATGTAATGGTAATAAGCAAATTAGGATGATAAATTAACTATGTTTTTGTGTAAAAAATGAAGCTTAATAAAAATTTTGCAATGTTTCCCAGCACGTGTGACATCACATGCCAAAAAGATGTACTCGAATGTAAAGTACAAAAAATACTATTACACTATTGCCACTGTTAAACCCTAATAATCACTTAAGTGTTTTTCATACCTTGCGGAGAACTTTTAAAACGAACTGAACGGAAAATCCATTATCTTTGAACTGTGTTTGAGTTTGAAGACCAGCCGGCCGCCATCTTGTTTTAGTCTTAACCACAGGGAGCCCAATGTAGACATCTGATGTTTTAAAAAAATCCACAGGGAGTCCAAAGAGAATTGTAGAGAGACAGGAGAAGCGAGTTAGAAGAGGACAGGACAGGGAAGGAAACTGAAAGTTTCAAGCTTCACTTTATTCCTCAATATTTACAATGAATATAAATAAATTATTTTGATTCTATAGTACTGATATGTAGTCATGCATCTGTCTTTTCTCGGCATAGAATAAAATCGATTCTTCCGTGGCACTTGGAAAAAATCGACTGTCAGCCGCACGCATTCGGGCCCGCCAGTTTCTGATTTTCTAAGATTTCTCAACGAAAACGACTGCTTATCTATTTAAAGCATTCTAGATTTGTAGAGAAATTTCAAGCACCTCTCCTCTGCTTGATATATTTTATTTGCGATGACGCCAAACTAGCATATTTTTTCGCCTTTTTTGATTGCTATTACTTTACGTAAATTTATTATAGGATACGCTTTCTAGTATTCTTAGGGTAAGGCACTAAATTGGTTTTTAATGTCTGGACCTGCCATCTTATCGATATATCTGTATGTGGAAAGTTTTTCATTATATCATAAGTTGGGGGATAAAATTTTTTTTTTAAATCATATTTTATAATCATCACTCCATGTAACGGGTGCGGGGGATGTTTCACGACCCCTGGATTTCCCAGGATAACTACAGTGACTTAAATCTCAGTTTCATACATACATTAAATTCCATTTATTTCAATTGCAACAATATTAACAAATCTCATGTATCCTAAGTTCATAGTTTATATAATCAGCTCATCAAGATGCTGGCGCATTATATTCTAAGACACTGGTCAATTAAAATGTATCTTTTTCAAGTAAAAAATTAGAATTAAATCCCCATATCTAAAGTCTCGGACACAGAGAAATTGGAATAATATTTCTACCGTACTCAGAGTCAGATGAAGGAGAGAAAGTCGAAATTAAATATTGCCAAATTTTTGACCAAAATTTTTGCACTATGTAATTAAAGATATTTTTAGAAAAAAATATAACTAAAGAATGATGATGAAATTATTTCATAATAGTTTCCAATGATTTACAGCGAGTACAGACTGGTAGCACAAGTCCAAGCCTTTTCCTTTTTACTTCATTATTGATCCCTGTCTTTTCTTTCTTACCACACCGTGAACAAACATCTCCGGCGCCAAAACGACTGCAGTAAAAAGCCCGTTCGACGCTATTTCCACAAGCCAAGGGTTTGGTGTAAACTTTACCTTCCAACTGATGTCCAACTTCCAGCAAAGGTGTTCCACACGAATAAACTCGAGTTTCTATAACTTCGTTTAACAAGGAATTACAGGTCGATGTTAATGGTTTTGTGGCATAGACGCACCGGGCTTTTTCACAACGAAAGCACTTCACAACTGCACGCACTCTTTGTCCAGTATATGCAGGAATCAAACCAGGTTTGTTGAGATGCGAACTTTCTGATATTAGAATGTTAATTAACCTTAACAAAAGAATTAATTAGAAAATTAACAAAAGAATTAATAAATATTATTTCAATAGGATATGATGGAGCTAACTGTTATCACTACTCACCACTAAGAATAAGATGATGCAGTGCAACAGCGATGAACTAAAAGCACGCTTGGCCAACTCTGGCAGCTTGCTATATAGTCCATGTATTGCCCGGAGAATAGCTCTAACCAGTTTGATTCAGCTAAGATCAGTGTGATGGGTAATAGTGGGAGAGAGAGAGAGAGAGAGAGAGAAGGAAAGGAAGCAAAATGCTTGGAGTCAGTGACAGAATAAATGCCCAAACTTAAAAGCGCCATACAAACTCCATCTCAGCCCACAGAGGTGACTTAGATTACAGTAAAACTACACCAACCAAGGCAACCCAAACAAATATTCTACAAATTAGCCAATCAAAAGTGGGAATCTGAACAATATAATAGCTACAAATTGGACAAATATCCATGGGTTTACACGGTTTAGAAGACTGCCGGCACCTATGTTGTCGAATATAAACGTGCTGTCGCATAGCAACGTGGTGATAAGATCTAACAGTGTCAACCTGATAATATCATTGTCTGGAAGAAACAAAGTGTAATCATAAAGACTGTGTTTTATATGGTTTCTAATTTCCTTTTCTGTTGTATTTGAAGTCATACTTTACTATTTTTCTATATTTTTGGTGACACAAATCACTAATTTGTGAAGAAAATATATTAAAAGCTCTCATTCATCATTTAGTTTTGCAGGCCGGAACAACGGAAGAATGTTTAAGTTCAAAATTTGCCAATTATCTGTTGTCTAAAAACTCAAACACCATTTGATAATTTGTAATAAAATTTGTTGAGGTGGCTTTGGTTGGAGTGGTCGCACTGTAAATATTCACCAACTGTTAGACAATCAGTAAGGCATACCTTCCTTGGACAGAAAAATTAGGATAGAGGTTGATCATGTTTATGGTTGAATTGTTATGTGGTGATCCCTATAGAGTGTTTTCACTCACGTGACAAGGCAGCAATGTTGGTGTACCAAACAATAGAAACTTTTTGCACAATTTTTGCTTAAAAATTAAATTCAATAGATAGAACATGTATTGTTTTGGCACAACGACATGGCCTCTATGATGTCATGTAAAAGCGCTCTATATGAACATATTTATTTCAATTTATAATCTCACACAAACAGTGTAGTGAATATTCTCAGTTAATAATGATAGATTATGTCTTATTTTCTCTGAGGTAAGAACTGAGTTTTACTCCAAAATCTACCCTAGCTTTTTGATTTCATAGTTTACACCTTTAAGAACATTATCAGTTAGATTTGAAATTATAGATTTATTGTACTGTCATATTAATTCTTATATTCATATAGTTTAGACATTCGATATAATCTTTATACTATTAAGTATAATATTTAAATATATTTTTGTTAATATGCATGTTTTAAGTAGCAAGAGTAAGCTGAGTAAGCTGAAAGTTTATGGATGTAGCTGATATACAAAAAAAATTAAAAACTTGCAACTAAATCCAACAAAAAAGTTTGAACAAAAACTGATTTTAATACAGGTTTATTTCTGTTACTGGAAAAGTCTGAGCACTAATATTGTTTTTTATTTTTATATATTTTATTTTTAGACTTACATTTATAAATTGAACTATATTTCTGAAGAATGTCTATCATTATATTATTACGAAGTGAAAGATAAATTTTAGATACTACTGGAATAACAATAATAGGGTGGATGGATCTGTCAAAGCATCAGTAGACTTCTCTTCAAGTGGAGAAAGGAAAAACTGGAGTTCCAAGTTCTTCTCCCTCTTGTTGGATAGACTTGTTAGATGTTATTTAGACTGAAGCACACTAAGACAGGATAAATGATATTCTTTCTATGATGTAGAAAGGGTAACGACACAATAGCTTCTTGGTGTTAGGCGTTTCTTCATGAAAACAAGCGCTGTTGTCATCAAATATGGAGCAAACACAAAGTCAACCAAATGAACGAATATCTTCACTGAAAGAGCTTCAAAAATGTCCCAGCCACTTAAATACAGCATTAAGCGTAAATACAGACGCAATATCACCAATTCTTAGTTCTTCAAACTCCAAAAACCACGAACAGATTTTCAATGGAAGTTTGTAAACACGAGAAGAAAGATGCTTGGTATTTTCGCCATTTTGTCTTTGGAGTCGATTCACAAGTGATAGCTCGGATAAAGCCTGATAAATCTCGATAAAATAAAGGCTCCAATGATGGTTTCAATAGTAATCGTAAAGAAAAAGGTGTTCGTCGGCAAAAATATTCATATTTTTGGCAAGAAGTTCACCTTCTGGGGTTAGCACTCGTTCACAAGCTTCGACGGCCTTTTTGTCAAATGATTAGCATATTTCGATTCGAATCAAGTCCCTCACGGTCCTATATGATGATAAAAATTAGGGAACCCGCAACTTCCTGGTTCAATATACGATATACCTACCGTATATACTGATCGCCACTCTTGTGTATTCATGTTTATTTCCTCCTCAAATTTCCTATTGATAGATACTTCGGCCATCGACATAGCGTAAGAGAAATGAAATTTATGAAATCGACTGAATTTTTCCCTAGTAAATCAAAAGTGTCCTTTTGTGTGTTGTGATCTTCGCAAACCTCCCCTACCTCGTACTCCTTCACACACTTCACAGGGACGCTGCTATTTGCAGAGAATTTTCTAAATCAGAGTATCTAAGGAAATCCTGTTAAAATGTTATAAAAGAAAATAGAATTTGACTGGATTAACAAAATTATTGATATTTCCAAAAGTCAGAAGGCGTCCCTCACAAGCGTGTGAACATAGTTAATGGAGCGGAATGGTTTGGAAACTCCATAGAACAAAGCTATTGTTTTGCGTTTGATGTTGAACCGTACCATCACGTGATACTGACGGTGCACAATGGACCAAAGCAAGTATGGCTGAAAATACTTATTTCCTTATTATTTTCATGTGTGAACATTTTGAAAGTGAAAACTTTCATTCGATGAACACAAGCTATGCGGATAAATATTTCCGCGCAGACACAGTTAAGTTTCTAGATGATAAATAAGAAAGCATGAAAAAAGGCAATTTCCTTTTCAATAAATAATTAGTATTAATCATATAGGATTAAGTAACAAATAATAAGTATTTTAAAACGTTTTTTAGGGTTAAAAACTCCTATATTCCCGAATACTATGAACAAATGGAGAAACATTTCCTTCACTGTGCACCGCCAACGTCATATAACAATGGATAAAGTCGAACAAAAACATTTCCCAACCATTCCGCTCCATTAACTATGGTGTGAAAGAGTGCGTGTTTTACGAACATCGCAACACTCAGGGTGAAAGAGGCCACAAGCGAGTACTGAGCATATCTTTTTCTAACATATCTTTTTAGCTTTCTAGTAGTAATAATGATGAAAAGAAATGCCACAATAAGTGGAATACTATGATAAATTCACAGTATCTCGCTGTTCACCCTGAACTGTTTCTTTCTCATTAAAGCCATGTTTTACTAGAATTTCTCAAAATAACTGCGATAAAGCAATTCTTGAAGTAATGTAATACTTTTTATCATGATTTTGAGTTCATAAACTGAAGTAAAATTTTATTTCGATCCCACATTCCACCTAAAAAAAAGTCCAATCCAAGTAGTAAATCCGGATTTGGAATTTCCACAATTTTGGAATTTCACATTAAAACTACCAAATTTTAAAAGAGCAAGTGAAACGGATTTCAACCGTGTCATTTGTTCCACTTTTGCCATAAAAACGTAAGAGTTTTACGAGCATCAAAGTATCAACCCGCTCGTCACTGTTACACCAATACTGACACCTACCTCCCAACCCCGAGGGATTGGGTACTACGATTGGACAATTCGCGGCAAAAACCTGGCGCTCACTATACAGATTGGAAAAACATGTATTACTTTTTAATAAACGGGTACGAATAATTCTGTATATGAAATGGGTTCGATAAACATACATATGAATTAGAATTGCTAAATGAACGGCTACTAGATAGGGGATTTCAAAACACTAAATACATCCTGTAGTTTTTGTGTGTGTGTGTGTCTTTTTTTTTTAATATTGCCTAACACATGCAATCTTAACAGTAATAATTATCATTAATTATAAATGATGGCAGGTGGTAAAATCCATCCCATTAAGGATTTAAGAATATACCTTAACTCTTACATATACCAATTGTTAAAGGGGGACTAGTACGAAAATTGGTCAATTTTAAAAGCCAATTTCTTCAACCCAGGTGGTGATATATAACCTGATTTTTCTTATTTCACGGAAATTTCGTCGATTTAGAAAGAAAACGGTTAAATTTTCGACTTAAAACTCATGAAAAATCGCTGGTCGCCATTGCTTCGTTGTCGCCTGCCGAGCCCGCAAGTTTGCGTCAGCGGTTTCTTCTTGTGACGTCACTTACTCAACAAGCGTCTCGTAAACTAGTAAAATTTAGTAGATAACATGGCGGATGAGACCTATTCTTCGAGTTCTTCCAACGTTTCTGAGAGTTCTGGCTCAGACCTAGAAGAATTATTTACTTCCACTGGTGCTGAAGACTTTGAGCCGGTGGCTACTCAAGAAGAAAGCCTGCAATATCAACGTGAAGTAGCCGAAGAAGAAGAGCAACTTACTATGTTGAACAAACGCTTTGAAGAAGAGGTGGAAGTTCGCTCATGGTATGTCAGAAAGTTTCCATATTGTAGATAGCAATTTATAGTATTCTACATTCTCAAAACTTACTAACTTAGTTTCTATTGCCATTGTAGGTGCAAGTGTACTCGTTGTTCCTTGGACCTCGTCACAAAGCCAGAGGAGTGTTTTTGCTGCGCCGATATTGACCAATGCCAGGAAAAACTGAATCAGTTGGTCGAAGAAGGTCCTGGAGAGCCTCCTTCGTGTATCACCGCTCACCCTGGTTTTAGTCCTGGCTGCCTCGATGAGTGGGTACTGGAAATCGCTGCTGTAGGGTTGAGAACGCGCAAGAATCAGCGTTATACTTCCTTTTATGAACAAGGACGTGCTACTAAGTCTCAGTAAGTGCTAATCAAGTCAATTTTGTGTTTATTTATTTATGATTTCGTACACGTCTCCGGTAATCGATTGATTTACTCTTTAATGCTTAAAAAAATATAATATTCACATAGGTTTCTGAGATCCGTATCATATCGGCAGTTCACCCGACTGGTTTGGGAATATCTTGGAAATTCAAAGCGGCTTCCCCTACCATGCTGTGCGTACAGCGCTATTAGAGCTCGATTTCCCTCTGAAGATGGAGAATATAAAGGCTTCCAAGAAGAAGATGAAGAGGAACAGAACGATTCAGAGGTATAGTATGATAACTATTGCTTACAACATAGTAAAAACTAAGAATAAACTTCAGAGAGTAAACTACTAGTCAGTTTGGCACTGTCCTCTCTTATGTCCCTTTCTGGGGGCTCCACATGTTCGGCACGTAGGCGCTTTTCTTTTATTTGATCCCCTGGCTGATCCTTGCTGTAATTCTTGTTCTAAAGAAAAACAAAATTGTTGTGATTCTATCAATTTTGTTCCCTCAATAAGAAACTAGTGCCTAGAGTAGCTATAAATACCTGTACATGTAGGTGGTACTATTGTAATTTCCATTGACTTTCTCTTCTTATGCTTGGTGATAGCATCCGAATGTGACTCTTTATCCAAGGCAGAGCACACTGGTTCAGGTATACTTTCTTTAAGCTCTATGTCAACCTGCTTCAGGTCATTTCGTGGTGTTTCCACTAGCATTTTATAAATGTCACAGACATAATCTGTAAAATCAAGTGATATTTGCTTTATTTGGCTGAATATCAATTATGTATGGGGGATCTGAATTATGTTTTGTTTGTACACTGGATAGACTTCACATTCTTCTCTGTCTGATAGTGATATAGTGAAGCATGAGATTTTACACTATATTGGGAAACAATTCACCTCCCACCGCTGGCATACATAATGAATACAGCCTTAGCAGTGAAAAAGGTGCAGCATATATAGGCAATTATTTCCATAAGAAATAGTTCAAATATGTCTGAGTGAATTGAACATACCATAATTCTGTGGTGTTTTCGCTTCCTTTACTGTGGCTTCCCCATACTTATGCTTTGCATAATGCACTCGTAGGCGAGGTTCCCCATGGTCATCAATTTTTGACTCTCGATTCAAATTATAATTGAAATGAAGTGCTGCTAAAATGGTTCTGTTATGCAAACAGAGCTTGAGTTAGTACAATAATGATGGTATGATAATGATATGAGTTATTACTTTCTTATTATTGTCACTAACTAAATTAATGTTTTCTTTTCTTTTTCTAAGGACATGACAGATGAAGACTAGGATGAGCTCTACTTGTTAATTAAAGTATTTACTATGTGATGTTTTATAGCTTGTGTATCATTTCTCAGTATGTTTCATGTATGTACTATATTATTTTACTTGTTGGATGTTTTTTTGTTAAAACACCATTACAAGCTAACTATTGTGTATTACACATATTTGTTGTTCCTACCTGCTAAGCATTCCAAGATAAGAGAAGGCTAGCATTTTTGGTGCAAAATGGTTTATTACAGAATGATAGCCTTCTAGGCAACTTGTCTGTCCATTTGATGACGTTTTCTTGATCGCTTTAATTAGAGCAGTCTTACTTAATGCCTCTACTAGTTTTTCATATGCCTCTGAACCTGAAATAGGTATAAACTTAAAATTATTTCTTGAAATAACTTTTAAAGAATAACAATGAATAGCAATATTTTCATTACCTCTGGTCATCCAAACTTTTTCTTGAATGACTGGACCATGATGGCAGGCATTAAATAATTTATTTGGAAGTTCCTTGTGTTTATTAACCACATGGCAGAAAAAAGCTTGAAACTTTGCAAGTTTCACTTCACCTAGTAGTTCCTTCGTAGAAATAACTGACCAGTAGAAATGCCTTACGCATGCTTTTGACCATCGTCCAATTATCTCACATGTTTTTTCCTTGCTTAACTTGTTGAGTATCTTCTGAATTTCTATAAAATAAAGAAAATATTAACTGAAAACATGGCATTGCATGTGGATAACTTTTAACATTCCAGTTTATATTTATTTTGGCTTTCCCAGATTACAGTGCCTTAATATGGGCTTATCCAACCATTCTGTGTGTGAAAAAACCTACTTAATAAATTTATTTACTTACTTTTTGCTACATGCCATAAATCAAAGAAATGGTTTATCACAGGTTTCCCAACCTCTCTACACTTTTTTGGGCATTCCTCTCTCATCCACTTTGCAATCGATTTATGGCGATCAGAAATGAATGACTTGATTATCAAACCAGTTGTTAACAAGTAAGCAAAGGCTCTTTGGTGACCAAGAAATTCCATTGCAGTACTGCTACCGGCTTCATTGGACTGAAAATATATAATTAATTTAAAAACAAATTAATTTAAGAGAAAACTTTAATGTGCATTTAAAATTCTAAATAGTACCTGGACAAGGATTACATCAATAATAAGACCAATAGTACAGCAGAAGATTGAATAAGTACAGAACTTGGCAGAGTGACCCATGCTGTCATGTCTTCCATCCCCAGCCAATTCAACTTCTTTTCCTGCAAGCTTATCTATAATGTTTTGTTTGTAAGACCGCCAGAATGTAACAATCGTAGGTATTAGTAAACGACGCTGATGGTAGTAGTAAGTGGCCTCATGGAATGCCAACACATTCATATGTTTAAACACCAGAAGTATTTTCCTTATAGAGGCACCAGCACACAATACTGCAAGGCTGAGTAATAGGTTGCCAGCTGGAAACTTCCCAAGTAGTTTTGGTTGGCTTCCCCATGAAAATACTTGGTTGCAATTTTCACATTTGGCTGTCACAGCAATATATGTCCCAGACTGGTTGATCTCAACCTTTTGCTTGGAGCTTAAGCAAGACCGACAAACCTGGAACAGGATTAGAAGTCTTGACAAGAACACTATTGCTTTTGGCTCTTCACGGGGATTCTTGCCATCAATATCCAACCTGGTTAAAATAAGTATTTTCAGATGTCAATGGTACAATGTACTATAATATTTTGTTAGCTCATTTGACATTGTGAATAAAAACAAGCATACCTAAAGTTAACATTTTGTTCTTTAGTTTCATCATCATCTGCCAATTCTAAATACTTTTTTTCATTTTCTTCGGGATTGACCATTTCCTCATCTTCCAATTGGGGCTGCTCTTCTCCCTCGACTCCCATGCCATTTATTTGGTCTTCATGCTCTGGATCGAGTTCCCAGTCTACATCGGCCCTTTCTTCATTGTCGTTGGCAGTATTATCGAAGTCATAGTAATATGTCTGAGTACCTAGAATCAATATACTTTTATTACTGAAACAGTGAATGATATTATTTAATTTTTAATTTGATAACAGCATCCTTACTTGTAGTGATCATTTGCCCTTTTTTTACTTTCTCTCCTAAAGCACCAAGTAGCTCTTCTTCTTTTTTTTCCATCCTGCGGATTTTTGTTTGCAAGCTTTTCACCTTTCTCTTGGAGAGTTTTAGCTTTTCTTCGATTTCTCCATACTTTGCAGCTTGATCCTGATAAATTTACAATTTGAAAATTTTGAATAAAAAACTGTGACTTGCTTGAATGCAAATGAAAAAAGTGTTTCTTTGAACTAAATGTTTGTTGTATAAGGTTACACTGTCACTAGTTCTGCAGGCCCCTGACTAATAATTGGCCCTAGAATACCCTTTGAAAAACACATTAACGCCAATTATACTTACTTTTTCCAGGGTTTGTTCTTGGAAATCTTCGTTGCAGGTGGAAGTACCTGGGATTTCCACTTTCACAGATGATTCCACAGTATCCATTACTAAGATATTAACACTGTCACCAGACTCGTCGATAACCTCGTCATTTTCCGAAACATTTATCTGAATCATCGTATTTTCAGTCGTATCTCCAGTCGCATTATCGATCGTATTTGAATCATCGTTCGTCGACTTGTTGATTGCCATGTCTCGTATTATCTGTGGAAAAGATACATGGCCTTTTTAGATGATGATTATTCGACATCGGCCGGCTATATATTTTACGGTAGTAGGATGGGTTTTTTCGCTTTACATAATTGTTTATCCATATCCGTTCATATAGTGTTTTTGAGATGACTTACTATTTCAATGTAATTCAAGCAAATCAGAACATATCTTATTTGATAGATTTTCGCACATTACTGTCAGCTGATATTCATAACAGAGTTGAAATAAATGACTTTTGTTGCGGTAAACACAACATAAACGCCAAATTGTTCTAAAGCATTTTTTCTAATTTACGGATTTCAGGAAATTAAAGTTAAAGAGCGCAAATCTTGGTTTGTAATCTATTGATTGAAATATTACGACTCATTGATCAATAAACAATGCATGATGTTGGCGCAATCTGGTCGCTTTAATATGTCGGCGCGCCGCGAAATTTTCACGCAGATGAATATAAAGGTTATTAAAAAGCAAGCAAGAGTACTGCTGATCCTAGAAAGTTATGATAGTAATTGCAATTTTGAATTCTCACCACTACCTACCTAAAATCTTAAGAGTATTATAATTTTTTTGGCTAAAGCGTAGAGAAGTTTGTGCTACTCACCTGTCGGCGGCTTCTGTCACTGATAAGTTCGTCCTGACTGTTGATTTCGGGCTTCCAAAGAGTTGGTACAGATCCCGGCTTTAGTATTCTCTTTGAGTCTTCAACATGCACTGCTCTTTCAAAGCAGCTATCCTCAAAATGCTCAGAGCACACAGTGAAACGATTTTCAGGCTCGAAGTTAATGCGGTGCGTCGTGACAAAACGCTTCCACTTCGCGCGTTCCAGCTTGTTAATCGGCGAAGAATGCACTGAAATGCCATTTTTTGGATCAGATTTATTACTGCATCCCTGAACCACACAACGATTAGATGGCATTCTTAATAGTTTTTAATTTTTGAGGAAATAATTACAGATAAAGCTCCGAATTACCGGCGCGCTACCCGTACTTCACATGTATTTCCTTAGCAAATTTCTCACGTTGGTTTGTTTGGGTTGAGTAAGTGACGTCATATCCGCTCGACCCAGACTCCCCCGAGAGAACAGAGAAGCGACAACTGATTAATGGCGGCCACGAAGAAAAACGAAAATTTAACGGACTTCTTGCGGGAATATGTAAAAAAAATGCTCAGGAAATATTTATGTAAGTAATATTAATCATAAGAGCGACTTTTTGAAGAGTTTTGAAAATTTGACCAATTTTCGTGCTAGTCCCCCTTTAATTAATGCAATTCTCTAATAAAACTAGGAAAAGACGTAAAAGGTAATGACACACGGCTGTGCAACATTGCATACAACATTGCACGAAACCGGACTGTTGCAGCGTGTGTCTACCCCAAACTTGTTGCATGCAACAAATCTGCAGTTGAATCGCGATCTACACTTGCATAGTATTAGTGTGGTATACTTGCAGTCCAGGTGTATAATATGACATAGTATTAGTGTGGTATACTTGCAGTCCAGGTGTATAATATGACATGGTATCAGTGTGGTATACTTGCAGTCCAGTTGTATAACATGACATTGTATTAGTGTGGTATACTTGCAGTCCAGGTCTATAATATGACATGGTATTAGTGTGGTATACTTGCAGTCCAGGTGTATAATATGACATGGTATTAGTAGTTCAACACTCTGTAGTATTTGTGAACATTTATTCGCAGTCAATAGAAAAACGCTCAAAAGCGTGCTTACACGCTGCCATGGTTGTAAGACTATACATCACCAATCACCCAGAAGTAACAATCAAGAAACTTTTAATTTAAGTAGCGATGAAGAATGAACATTGTATTTTTATGTTAGTTTATAAATAAAGATTTTACACCTCAACGTTTTCCTTCTTATTTGAATAATTAGGTAGAACTTCGTAGGTCTTATTGTTTAATTGTGGTTTATGAGTCTTCGACACAATAGTCACTAAATTATAATTCATAAAACGACATGCAGGCTTGGTGTTTGTTTTTAAAAGAATTATGGAAGGATGTTATCAAGGATTTGCTCAACACATAAGATTGTTTCAAAAAACATTTATTTTCATTACACATGAGTAATTACATCTAAAACTAAAATAGACTGAAAGTAGTTCCACGCATGCTATCGGATTTAAAAAGCTTGTTTGATTTCTGTATTTTCTTTGGGATGTTCATTTTCTTTGCCTCCTTGCTGTCTTTTAGCGAAACCTTTTGACTTAGGGTTCGTAGCTCGTGGATCAATTACTTGTTGGTTCTGAATTCTTGTTTGATCTCCGGGTTGGGTGGATATAGGACTGGTTTCTGCCATAACGTTGACCATCTCACTCAAGTCCGTGATGACTCTTTTCAAATCTTCAAACTCTTGAATGGAAAGAGATACTCCATACTTTGTTGGAACCTTTTCCGCGTCATGAAAATCAGTGTATTTTCGGATGTGGATCAGGATCTGTCCTTTGAATTCATTGACGGTAGCATGATGCCCTCGAGATCCTAACTTGAATAACGTAGCCATTGCGTTTCTCAAAAGTAAATTTTTTAGGTCTTGTTTGCTTGCTTGAGTTTTGGAATAAAAAATTCAAAATCCCCGCGCTCTATAAATTGGATTGGTAAACAAAAGACCTGTCCAATCTTGTCTAACAATACTCTGCTCGTCATTTTATGGTAACGATTTAATAAACAATAGTCTGCTCGTCATTTAATGGTAACGATTTAATAAACAATGGATGTGCTCGTCCTACTCGTCCAAAACTCTTGCCTAACAATAGACTCATGACGTCAATTGGTCGTCATGGTAACCCGAAACAATACCTACCCGTCGTTTTATGCTAATATGTGATGAATAATTAATGTTCCCCGTCCTTCCCCGTCCTTCCCCGTCCCCTTCCCCGTCCAAAAAGGGGGTTGTGCGCAACATAACATATAAAAGCAGCCAAAAAATCGATTGAAAGGAGTGGCTAGGCGTGGCCGTATATTCCTTACGTCAAAAGATAAGTCTTTTATTTAATCAGTAAGCTAAAATAAACACACCCAGAACCTAACAGCTACAGGAACAAAACTCTCCAACACTATCTTAGGTTTTTTCTTTTTTCCTTTTTTTTTTTCTTTTTTTTTTTTTTTTTTTTTTTTTTTTTTTTTGTATTTCTTTATTATCATATATTATCAATGTGTGATTTCGGCCCCAAATGACACAAGTCTCAAAACTTGTTTGTTTATTAATTAATTTCCTTTGAAGTTTTTAACGCGCCATCTTAATCAGTTAATTAATTAATTATGCCTAATAAGGATACAACTTGACACATTTCCCACTCATACGAAAGCCGCTCTATAACACAAATACGCCCCACGTACACCTAAAATATTGGTTGTATCTGGGCTGCCTGTGGTTTACTTTCTAGTGCTTGGGCTACCTGTGTAGTCTGCCATTTCTTGCATAAGTCTTCATGTTAACAGAGCTGGAAAACTTTGTTTTAGATTTTGCTTGCCGTATATCCTTAAATAAATAACCAAAATTCGTTTATCTTAGGACATAATTAAGTAACAGAGATTCAAGATGGAAAATCCCGAAACAATGGGTGAGTATTGTCGAAAAAACGATGAAATTTTGTATTCATTTGTGGATTTTTGAGCTTAAACTTACGTAAGTCTTAAGTCATGATCATGATGAAATTTTGTAGCCTTGGTGACTATTTTTAATCGTTATTTTTCTCTTTTTGTGGGACAATTTTACGGTATAGTCTTACTAGTAGGACCTTTATAAATGGAACCCCCATTTGGAGTTGAAAAAATAAAGAGGATGCTATGAGATATGCCATCGTAGGAAAAATCTGCAGAACCCTTGAAATCGTTCTTGATCTACCAATGTCCATAATCAGTTTTATATTGCAGTGCAACATAAGCTTAATACCCACATGATTGTGGCACATATGATTGTAGTTTACAGTATATTGATTGAATATGATCATTCCCAAGACATGTAGGGCCAATAGAATGAAATAACAAGACACAATTGCCCATTTTGGATGATATAACAAGAGACTAATGACGAATCTTTTGTTAAATCCATCCAACATGGTGGCTGTGAAACCATCAATACCTTGTGCCCGGGGAAGGGGGGTTAATCCCCTATATTCACTATACGGGTATGTGCCGCCAAACAGGGTATGGTTTTCAGCAATTCTACCCAGGAACAGGGTATATAAAATTGTACTGGCTCTGGGACAGGGTATATGAAATCATGCTCTCTCCTCTCTGGAACAGGGTATCTATTTTTGCAATACCAAAACGGGGTATGATTTTCAGCGATCTAATCTGGAAAAGGGTATAAATTTCAGCAATTTTACTTTTTAACAGAGTCAGGGTTCAGAGGGCTCAGTGGCACATCCCTACCCTAAACTAGCAAGAGTCCAGGACCTTGTGTAGTGGTTACCCTTGTCAGTTCCTCACCACCCTCAAAAATTCCAGTTCCCAGGCCTCCATGGAAACGAGCTATAAATAAAATTAAAAAAACAATATAAATCTGTATTATAATGATCCTCCTATCGCACAGTAATTCTGATTAGACTTGTAGATACATATGTCTTCTTAATAGCACTTTTAGAATGACTGCGAAAAGGTCATGTTACAGACATGGAATATGCTGTGACTGTAAGAGTCCATACCATATTTATAAAATCTTATGTTTTCAATTCCATGTACAATGCTGCATGCTTTGCTGTTTCACTGTCATTCAATATCCACTCTATATAATGGTACATATAATGCTATACTTTCAGCTTTAGCTGCCACCAATGTCTACACGGTTGATACATCAGATTCAGAAGCTTCCAAACAGCTAGTCAACCCAGAGAGAGTCCATCGACACAGTGATCCATATGACTTGGTTTGTCTAGCACAAGAAGTTCAAAAAGCCGACCAGTTTGTACGATGTGCAGCCAGCAATAAATTGATATTAATTGCTGAACAGATTCGACATCTTCAAGAACAGGTTTGTACTCTATGATAATTAGTGATATAAGTCTAGCAAGCTATAAATTGAATCTCTATTCCATTTCAGGCTAGAAAAGTACTTTTGGAAACGAAACAGGATGCAGAGCTTCACCATGCTGCATGCAACTTCAAAAAAAGAGTTGGTCAGATGTATTACCTTTACAGGAGAGCAAATAACACAACTTATTTTTCCATGTTATCTCCTCAGGTAAAGTGGACTTATGCTTTTTTTGTTAGGGTTTTTCTTGTCTTTCTCTTCACTCGTCCTTTGATGTGCTAATTAATTGTATATTATACAGTACCACTAAAATCTTATGGTAATCGATTCTTCTCTGTTTGTGCCCCTTAACTCTGGAATGCTCTTCCTTCTTCAATAAACCTTCTTACTGATATGCAACCATCTACAATTATTATAGGATGCTGGATGGGGGGGGGGGGGGGGGTAGAAAATTTATATAATTTAGAGTAGCAGGGTTACGTTTTCAAATAATTCGAAGTCTTCATGTTTTGCATATTGTACCAACTACCAGCAAATTCAATTGTGGTTTAGATAAGCTCAGCTAAGTTAAAGATTGAGTTATAATATTAATTAAGCTGGTTATAATATGAAGTTTTACAGAGAGACAATAACCAGAGAATCTGGATAAAATGCTCACATCAAAAGAGAAATCTAACAAACTTTACTCTCCTATGCGTCAATTCATTTATCATCTTCAGAGTTTAAACTAAAAGTTGTGAATGGATTTAGTAATATTTTGATATTTTGTTTATTCCAAAGGAATGGGGTCCTTCATGTCCACATGAGTTCCTTGGTGCTTACCAACTAGAGGCAGACATGTCATGGACTAAAGCTGAAGACATAGCTAGGCGAAGTAAAGATATTCAAATGGTTGACCAACTTCTTTCCTCCCAAGTACCTGCTATACAGTATGTCACAGGAGTTTCTGAAAATAGTGCAAAGAAAGCAATCAAACACCATGAAAAGTCTGTTATAGAGGATATAACAGATGAAGATCATCTTGTTGAGGAACCTTTTCATTATTGAATCAGTAGATTTTACTGTCTACCAAAATTAGTTTTAATTATTTTAATTATTGTGGTGTATTTCCACTGAGGTTCAACTGCTCTCAAAACCTGCTAAAATAAAGTGGGGGGAAATTTCTCAATGATTTAATCTTCGCCTGAAACAATTAGAACTTTGGACAACAAATCCTGTCATGAAGAAATAGTAAGAAAAATCTTAATTTGGATGCTGCTTCCTTAAGTCTCTGTCCTCCCCAATTTTTTTGTCTTTTCCATACTAGTGTAAAATGTTTTAGAATGTAAGGTCCACTTACTTCATGTTGTACTCTCTGGTGGATCATTGCTGCTGGGAAAAAATCTGAGAAAAATTGAAACTCTGTTACTTCATCTTAAAACAGTCTCTCTCAGTACTAATATGATAAGAGCACAGCACCTGTGCACACTTTCAGTTGCATCATTTCTATCTAAAATAACGGTTATTGTAAAATTTGCTTGCTGTGCTGTGTGGAGTTATAAAGCACTTGGGGATTCACAGAACAATCGGGAAGTTTTATATCTGAACACAGCACAAGCATGTATTTTCTATTTCTTCAGCTATGACTGTTGATTTGTAATATGGGCTAGCTGTAAAAATTTGAATTATTTTTATAATGGATATTTTTTAATTAAGGGATTTATAGTTGTCCTTTAGGGGTTCAATTTAGGTTGAACAGATGAACTACCCGCCCCCTAGATCTATCTCCGATAAGTAATCTTAATATATCGTTTAAACCATGGCCATTCTAGGAATGTGTAGTTCCAGAAATTATCCATCCCCTCCCCCCCCCCCCACCCCACCCCACAGGAATTCGAAAATTAGAATTTCTGGGGGTAGGGGGTCTGAAAAAAATTCCTTGGGGGAGGGGAGGGTATGGAAAATTTCTGAAACTACACAATCCTTTGTCACTTGCAAATACAAATTCATTAAAAATATGTTTCAATGCTTCAAATGTTTCATTAGCAATAATGGGAAAAACGTGGCTATTTTTGTTGTGGGCTAAAAATCACAAATAAACCATTATATATTAACTAAAGTAATAATTTCCCTTTGGGAATTAAGGGTCTTGCAAGGACGAATCCAGGGGTGGTAAAAGTTCTTTTGCTCAAAGTTCTCAGAATATCATTAGTAACAGACTCCCCCCCCCCTTCCCTTTCCTTGAATTCCAGGTAAAATCTTTATAGCGGAGCTCCCGCGCGAGCGGAGCACTATAGGTATAGAATATGGTAAACTATCCAACTCAGGTTTCGTGGTCATCGCATGGGAACCCTGTGCGTAACGCTAAAAGTCCCGCCAGATGTACATCGCATTTCTGATTGGTCGAGCTTTCAAATCAAACGTCACTTGCAAAATGACGATGATCTTTTTTTTTTGTAAAATTGTAAAAGCGAAACAAAACATGGAAAAAAATCATGGAAGAAATCATGGAAGAAAAGAATTCGACACAGGGTGCAGATAGAGGTTAGGACATTTTCTATTTTGTTTTATTTGTAGATAACATAGCTACAATTACCGGAAAACGAGCAACAAAACTAGCATGATGAACGAGCGAAAAAAGTTTACTTGCTCTGTTGTTATAGTAAGAGTACTCGTAGTTCTTTCATGTTTTTAAAGTAATCATTTGAAGAAAAAAAACACACTAAGTTTAGTAGTATAAGTATATATCAGCGAGGGAACTCTTTGAATTCCACAAATTAAACAAATCCAAGAGATGTGTGACAAAGTTTATAGCTAAATTACCGGCAAACAAGCAACCGAACTAGAATGACAAACGAGCGAAAGAAGTGTACCTGTTTTGTTATTAAGGTAAGAATACTTTCATTTTGACTTTCATTAAAATATACACAGGGAGCCCGGCTTTGCCGGTCAAGGATTTCAAAACACCAAATGTCCAGCAGTTCCATTTATTTAAAAAAAATCCGACAAGGGGTTAGCACATACCACCAACATATGGTGGCCCACATCTCGTGGCCACACACGCATCCGGTGGCCCTTTGGCCACAACCTGACGCTCTCACAATGCCCTAAATCGAATCTGACACGATAAATCTGACGCTACCTTCACTTTGGCCTTTTCGATTAGGGTTATGTGAAAGCGAGTTTTTGTTACAATTAGTATGAAATCGTGTGATGGAATGATTATATGTTAATCAGCTCATTCCTTTGAAATTTAGACTCCCATTTTAACCTCGATTGTGCTATCTAACTCGGTACTGGCCGTGTACGACCGTTCTCTTTTTGTTTTAGCATATTATCTAGCATTGAATCGAATAAAGGAATTTGCAGAAACGTCTTTTTTAATATTCTGCTTGATAAAGATGAAAAGAAATTGCAAAATAAGTGGAAGAAATTCACACATTCCCGCCGAGCACCCATAACTGTTTCCTTTTCATAAAAGCCATATTTTTTATTAATTTCTAAAAATAACTGTATAAAAGCAGTTGCTGGAGTTATGTCAGACTTTGAACATAGATTTGAATTTGAAATAACAAAGAACATTTTTTCTCGATTCCTACACTCCACCTAAGAAAAGTCCGATCCAAGGGGTTAATCCAGGTTTGGATTTTCCACTATTTTGGATTTTGAGGCAAAAACTACCAAATTCTAAAAAAGCAAGCTTAATAGGAATCAATGGTGTAATTTGTTTTGGTTTTGTCGTACAAAGCATATGTTTTTATGAGCATCAAAAGTATGAACTCTCAATCCAAGTGTACGCCTTTACAACACACCTTCTCCACCTAAGCGGCTGGGAGCTACATTTGAATTTTTGGCACCCAAAACCTGTCGCTAACTATAGCAGATTAAAAGATTGTCCTCCCTCCACAAAATCGCACCTAGGATTTTAAAATCCAACGTGATCTCTCTTTTCAGCTGCGCTGTGACATTCATCTGCATATATGGATAAAATTCTAAGGACTGTCCAAGCACAATTTCTATATATATATTACGGATAATCCGAATATTTTGTTACCTTTAAATCTTCGCTCCTCTCTTGTCGAATCTCAAGGTCCTCGTTAAGCTAGGCTATTGCCGTTAAAAGATCACATTTGAGATCAATGGCATGGCAACAAGTATGTGCCTAGTCCGAGTACTCAGGACTGTAAGAATTTTTAAGCTTGTTTGAGCGAACAGAAAATGATGCCAGGACTAAATTAGTCTGTACATTCATTGATATTTTCACGGTCAGACATGATCTACTATTTATTACTTTTTCATGCTAGAAGTGGTAGCGAAAGTGGGATAAAATTGGTTTCCAAAAAAATTTCAAAGTCAAGGCAAGACATATGCGTGGAAGACTACATCACGGGCGGAGATGGACCTCATAAAATACAGTAAATGTATGTAATTTGGTCTGTGAGGGGGCCGTGAGATGCACTCTACGCCCGCGATATAGTCTTTTTCTCAAAACACACCATTAAATCACGAGACAAGCCTGTTATTCTTTATCCTTCCATTTTGTATTATCATGAAGCAATCGTACATGAAACTGAGGCTGATGGGATGGATTTCCTAACCGCTAAACCGTTTAAAGGAAAGACCCGCAGTCACTGTCTATCTGTTGGACGTGAGAATATTTTGTCATATTCGAGGTCGACTATCCTATGCCCAGGTTTAACTCGAGACAAATTTGTTTAATAATGAGTTCTTTGGAATCGTTTGGCCCTTCATAATATCGATAGACAGGTGCACAGTTTGGTTCGTAAATAGACTGGGATGGATTCCTTATGAAACTGCCCGCCATTTAGTTTTTTCTATATTGAACGTTTATACCATCTAGAAGGAGCTTATTTGAAAACATTTCTTATCGCCATCTTAATTAAGATTACCTTTCATTCGTTTTGGAAGGGAATACTTTTCAGTTCAAGAGCGACCCTCCCACAATACTTTCAAAAGGCTACTTGCCAGGAAAATTCTATCATTTAAATAAAGGACTCTCTTGTACATGTGCTCAAGGATAAATAAAATTTAAAAAACTGGTCAGGACACCCTTACAATTATGGCCAAGCATATACCCTTAAATATGATCGTTGGAAAAAAGGATACTCTTAAATACGGTCATTGGGAAAAAAAGGGTACTCTTAAAAATGGTCATTGTAAAAAAGGATACTCTTAAACATAATTATTTTAACAAAGGAAAATCTGGAATACGCATTTTTGGTCATCTGAAAAAAATGATAGTCTTAAATATGGTGATTTGAAAAAAGGTTACTCTTAAATATAATTATTTCAAAAAGGATACTTTTAAATATGGTTATTGGAATAAAGGATACTTTTAAATAAGGTCTATAAAGAAAAGGATACTGTCATTTGTAAAGAGGATACTTATAAATATGGTCCATAGAAAAAAGGATACTCTTAATTACGATCATTCCGGTCAATAAGGTTTTGGTTAAAAAAAAGGTCCTTTTCACTGGATGTGATCTTAGCTTTAATTTGAAAGGACCTTTAAAGCTTAGATCACATCCAGTGAAAGGACCTTTGAAACTAAGATCACATCCAGTGAAATGGCCTTTGAAACTAAGATCACATCCAGTGAAAGGACCTTTGAAACTAAGATCACATCTAGTGAAAGGACCTTTGAAGCTCAGATCACATCCAGTGAAAGGACCTTTGAAGCTTAGATCACATCCAGTGAAATGACCTTTGAAGCTTAGATCACATCCAGTGAAAGGACCTTTGAAGCTTAGATCACATCCAGTAAAAGTATTTTCTGTTTGATCTGTCACTTCGACAGAAGGCGTCCCTCTGAAGCGTGTAAAGGAATGCGGAGTAGCCGGAGTTATATAAAGATCACAACACTCAAAAGGACACTAAAGTAAGCTTATTTTCTCTTAGATATTACATGGACAGAAGGCGTCCCTCTGAAGCGTGTGAAGGAATGCGGAGTAGCCGGAATATTACAAAGATCACAACACTCAAAAGGACACTAAAGTAAGCTTATTTTCTCTTAGATATTACATGGACAGAAGGTGTCCCCCTGAAGCGTGTGAAAGAGTGCGGAGTAGCCGGAGTATTACAAAGATCACAACACTCAAAAGGACACCAAGTATGATTATTTTCTGTTTGATATTACATGGACAAAAGGCGTCCCTGTGAAGCTTGTGAAGAAGTTCGGATTTGAGTATAGAAGCTTCACTGATCCTTTCACACGATGTCAACTCTTGCAAGATGAAAAAAATCTAGATATTCCTTTAGTTCAGAAAGAATGTTAAGGCTAGTGAAAAAACGTACTCGAAAATTACTAAGTTTCAACCTGCTTTCTGAGCTAAATCAGAACAATTGTCGAATAAAGGTCAGTAGGGGTCCCTGTGGTAGTACGAACCTTCGTCGCACGACAGGCACACCATACTTAAATTAAAAAGTGTACAAACACATGCACACACATATTTATATTTTTGAACAAATAAAAATCCCTACTCACTTGTTTCGTTTTCACTTCATTATCATTGTTGCATTGATCAATGAACATTCATTCCTTTGAAATTGAGATTCCATTTTACCATCGATTGTGCTATCTAAGGTACTGGGCGTGTACAACCTTTCTCTTTTTGTTTTAGCATATGATCTGGCATGGATTAGGAAATTTGCAGGAACGTCTTTTTTTGATATCCTGCTTGATAAAGATGAAAAGAAATTGCAATATAAGTGGAAAAAATTCACACATTTCCGCCGAGCACCCATAACTGTTTCCATATCATAAAAGCCATATTTTTTATTAATTTCTACAAATAACTGCGTCAAAGCAATTATTGGAGTTATGTCAGACTTTGGACATTGATTGTTACTTGAAATACGAAAGAAAATATTTTCTCCATTCCTACACTCCAATAGAGAAAAGTCCGATCCAAGGGGTTAATCCAGGTTGGGATTTTCCACAATTTTGGATTTTAAGGTAAAAACTACCAAATTCTAAAAGAGCAAGCTAAATAGGAATCAATCGTGTAATTTGTTTTGGTTTTGTCGTACAAAACATATGTTTTTATGAGCATCAAAGGTATAAGCTCTCAACTCTCAAGTGTACGCCTTTATAACACACCTTCCCCTCCAAAAGCCACTGGGTATATTTGAATTTTTAACAGCCAAAACCTGTCGCTAACTATAGCAGATTAAAAGATTTTCCTCCCTCCACAAAATCGCAGCTGGAATTTTAAAATCCAACGCGATCCCACTTTTTAGCTGCGCTGTGCCATTGATCTGCACGGTATCTTCGAATTCTTAAGGACTATGCGAGCACGATTTGTATATATATTATAGATAATCCCAATATTTTGTTAACCCCTTTCTTTGCTGCGCTCTTGTAGAATCTCAAGGCCCCCGTTAAGGGAGGCTACATCCGTTGAGATCACATTTAAGATCAATGGCATGGAAACAAGTATGTGCCTAGTAGTCCGAGTACTGAGGAATGTAGGAATTTTTCAGCTTGTTTGAGAGAACAGAAAAGTATACCAGGACTAGATTAGTCTGTACATTGATATTTTCACGGTCAGACAGGATCTACTATTTATGGCTTTTTCATGCTAGAAGTGGTAGAAAGTGAAATAAAATTGGTTTCCAAACAATTTCAAAGTAAAGGCAAAACATATGCGTGGAAGACTACATCACGGGCGGAGATGGACCTCATAAAATACAGTAAATGTATGTAATTTGGTCTGTGAGGGGGCCGTGAAATGCACTCTACGCCCGGGATATAGTCTTTTTCTCAAAACACGCCATTAAACCACAAGCCAAGCGTGTTATTCTTCATCCTTCCATTTTGTATTATCATGAAGCAATCGTACATGAAACTGGGGTCAGGACCGGTCAGGACACTGACTTACAAATATGGTCAAGCATACCCTTAAATATGATCATTTGAAAAAAGGATACTCTTAAATACGGTCATTCGTAAAAAGGGTACTTCTAAATATGGCCATTAGAAAAAAGGATACTCTTAAGTACGGTCATTCGTAAAAAGGGTACTTATAAATATGGTCTTAATTACGGTCATTTGAAAAAAGGATACTTTTGAATACGGTTATTTTAAGTGCTACTACGACGAAAATCGCTCAAACTTGGATTCAGCTGAAACTTCCTAAGAATACTCTTCAAATGTCCAATAATCACTGTATGAAGTGTTTTCTCGATATTCAGGACGAAAGTATGATATTTTTACGATTATTTTTTGGAGTCTGTGACGTCATACACTCAACATCCAACATCGCTCCATACATTTCTTTGTAGTTTATGATCAAAATATCAGTAGTAAAGGGAGAAACACCCAAAATATAAATTATAGTCACAAGTAATGTGAAATAAGCACATTAGCCACCCTTTGGGCTTCATAGCAATGAAATAAATTAAGGATTTATATACAAAGAAATATATGTAGCAATGTTTGATGTTGAGTGTATGACGTCACAGACTCCAAAAAAATAATCGTAAAAATATCATACTTTCGTACTGAATATCGAGAAAACACTTCATACAGTGATTATTGGACCTTTAAAGAGTATTTTTAGGAAGTTTCAGCTGAATCCAAGTTTGAGCGATTTTCGTCGTAGTAGCACTTTAAAAAAGATACTTTTAAATATGGTCAAGGACACTCTTCAAAATTAGGTCAATACTTGGGCTACCTGTGGTTTAGGTTTAGGTTTTCTATCTATCGTTGTAGTCAGTGAGAATCTGCCATGAAAACTAGGCAATTATAAAAACGAGGGAGAATTGAAATCACGTGACCGTCATGTAATGGTTTTTCACAGTCAAGGAGCCTCGGACTTGTATTAATAACAACGACGATAATTTTTTTAATGCATTATATTGTTGTTGTTTACAATGTTGAAGAGTTTCTTCAAACAGTCTATCGCGCGTTCAACTATCAGTAGCGAGTCTGTTGGTCGTTGTCTTGTGTATGGTTCTGGTTGTACATTTCATAAATATTTCAACAAAGACTTTGATAAACTCTTTAGAAATTGATTGTGATGTATTTGAAGAAGCTGTACGATTATCTAAATTTGTTCATCACAATAAAGAGGCGTTCTTAGTTGAGAAATGCAGGTCTCGTTATAATCGAGAACGTAGCAGAGTCCCAGTTAAACAGTTCACACGTCTTTTGCTCACCAAAAGCAGAAAGATACGGAAAATGGTTCGTAAGTACCTAAAAAATGTACCGATGTCACCAAGAATTCATTCCTTAGCAATTTTATTCATGTAGGAGCAAAGTCTTATCCCAAAATTTACATCGGAAGTTCAAAATAAGCAACTGCTTCTGGTTCTTTACCCAGTCGAAGAAAATTATGGTCTAAAAAATCGCTTCTTAAGAAACATAGGTTTTTTAAAAGAGCATTGGATGTAAGTTATGATGATTATTATCAGCAACTGCTGACAAATCCAAGTTCACAAAAATATGGTGCCTGTAGTTTATCTCTCTCCTAGAGAGTCTTGCTGCATTTTTTTTGTGTGTGTGTGTGTGTGTGCATAATTTCGTAATAGAATCACTAGTTATTTATAGTTAAATTAAAATCATAGGATAAAAGCTGCAAATTCGACGTAAGAAACACTTTACGTTCCGTACGATCCAGCCAACTAAAGTCCAGTCCATTCCATCTATGTACGGTTCCAAATTTTCCAAAATTAAAAAACACTCAAAATTTGGGCATTAAGAAGAAGAAAAACAAGTTTTAGAAGTTGAGCATGTTTTTGCTACACATTACGATTATTCGTGGCCTTTCAAAAGGTGAAAATTCAAAACCTTTTTTTTTGTGATTCAAGATCCACTGACTGACTCCCAGTCACTTGCAATCCATTTCAGTCACAACCAATCCATTCCAGTCACATCCAAATAACATACAATTTCTCTTAATAGCATCTTAATAGAATACTCCGTATCCGGCAGTCAACTATACAAACAATTACACCTATACAAACACTGGGCTCAGTGCTGAAGCGTTTTCCACGATTTACTTATTATGGGTACCCTGTGGTAACACTCCCAGGGTTCAACCGGAAGTGATTTGAATATTAATGAGTTTGCAAGGCTAAGTAAAGAAGGCAAGATGGCTGAAGGACAGTAAGTCAAATCTCTTATTTTAGACATCTCTAACATCCTATACGATTAGCATGCCCTGAAAATCGTTTATTAATAAGCTATTAGATCTTCGTACTTTATTTTTTTGCCCAACTATCTTGTTAATCTTGTAGAATACGACTGTGCATTTTTCCTGGTTCCATAGTCTGACATGTCAGCCATTGTATACTAACATTTTTCTTCATTTTCTGGTTCTTGCAGAGCAGATATCGCTTTGATTGGGCTTGCTGTGATGGTAAGTAAGATTAGAAACCATTTCAATGACGTTCAACGGAGTATGATCGATTTAAGTCGGTTCTTTGACCTTCATCGCCCTTTCTTCGCTAATCATCTGTTACATGAAATGGCGACCCTTATAAATCTTCAAGTCTCTCTTATAGTAAGCTCTTCTGACAAAAGATTTAAGGAGGATTGCTTTTTCTTTACAGGGCCAAAACCTGATTTTAAACATGAACGACCATGGTTTTATCGTAAGTAGTTTTAATTTTGTTGTAATATATTTTTAGTTTTTTTATTATTTGTACAGTGTATTTGTTTCAAACATTTTTTAATCAAAATTTCTTTCGAAAGTGAGCCAATCATAAAGCCATGCATATAATTATTAGTTTGTGGTAATATCAAAAAACAATAGACATCCTGGATGAATATTGTACAATGGTAATCTTTAATTATATCACTAAATATGTTCTAGTTGGTGGAAAGCCACAGGTTTTCTAGCATACACACAGCTGCATGGAGTTACTGATGGCTTTTATGTGCCCCAGGACTCATAAAACAAGGACACTTTTTTCATTTAGGTTTTTAGCTTATTGTGTAGTTCCAAAAATTATCCATACCCCCCTCACGGAGGAATTTTTTTAAGACACCCCCCTACCCCCAGAAATTCTAATTTTCTTCCATACAAACTCTGTAATTTTTGTTCTTTCTCTGACCCCCCTACTCTTCGGAAATTCCAAATTTCTCTGTGTGGTGGGTATGGATGATTTCTGGGACTACACATTAGAAATGTTTTTATTTGACCACAGGCAGCCCAATTACGAGCTTGCCTGTGATTTGACATGGTTAGAAGAGTAGAAGCCACAATCGCAAAGATATAAGACAGCATACATGTTAGTTTAATCTTCTATATATTTTATATATTTTATATTGTTATGTATTTTTTGTGGTTTTGATAGGTTTGTGCATACAACAGAACAGTTGAAAAAGTTGACAGATTTCTTGCAAATGAAGCAAAAGGTATGGAAAAAAGAAAATTGAAGCCACATGCTTGATGTAAAGTATCTCAGGAATCTTGCAATAAGTTTTGATAATCCCCTTGTTATTTTTAATATTTTACATTTTCGCTTCCTAAAGGCATTAAATTAATGACAGCTGGCAAACAGATCGAATGACTAATAAAATGAAACAAGAAAAACAGTGGCATTTCCACAGAGTGGCTTGTCATCCACTTAATTCCAATAATAATTTTTACAATGACTTACAAGTTTCTCGCGCGCTGATTGGTTGTTTTTATCATCAATAAGAGGACAGACACATAAAAAACCTGATGTCTATTTGTTAATTAGACATTGATTTTCGTGAAGGGAGGAAAAGTGGATAACCTGGGAAAAATCCTCAAAGCTCAGTTTAAGACAACCAACAACTAAATTTACTCACATATGACACTGAGCATGGCAGAACTCGAAGCTGAATTGCATGGTTCATATAGCTGAAAGGCGAGCGCTCTCTCATCTTGCTGTCAATGCTTCTCATTATCATTTCTTATGGCTTGCTGTGTAAATGATTTTTTTTTTTTTTTGATTTTTTATCATTATTTTATTTTTATGGCAGGAACAAAAGTGATTGGAGCTCATTCCTTGCAAGAGATGGTCTCAAAACTGAAAAAGCCAAGAAGAGTGATGTTGCTTGTGAAGGCTGGTAGTGCTGTCGATAATTTTATTGAAAATCTGGTATGTATACACAGTGTTCGGACCAGAAATTTCTTTCAGGGGGTCAAAGGGCCCACCAATCCAAAATTTAGGGGCCATTTAGAAAACTGGATGGGCCATTTCCCAAATCTTAAAACAAAGAATAATGTTTTTTGCCAGTAACTCTGTTGCAAATCTAAAGCAATGTAAGACAGTTTTTTTATTAGTAATGATAGTACAATAAACTTGCGCTGGGCAGCCATACTTGAGCCTCCAACAAACAAGGTCAGTGAACATAGACTAGTCCCAGACCTCTTGGCGAGTTAAATACAAGATGGCGGCTATGTTCGATTCGTGTCGTTTCATGTGGACTTTCATCTTGTTTATTGACAATATAATGCGACTTACTATTTCAAAAGTACTCTAAATCTATTAAAATTACCAGGAAGTATTCTTTGGATAATTCATGTGCCCTTGGGGGTGTATAGAGTTGAAATTTGTGCTCCATTTCTGTTTTTTATGCGCGATTCCCGCAATGGCGTGGCCTGGTAAGAACACTGTAATTATATGTATTCAATATCAGCATCATGAATCATAATCATAATCACTATCATCATCACCACCACCGTCATCATCATCAACAACAACCATATCACCATCATCAACATAATTATCACCATCATCATTATTATAATCACGTCTCCATCAGCATCATTGTGATTGAAGACTACAGTGTTGTACACTACAGTATAAGTCCTCTCTTGGCCATTTTACTTTTTCTCACAATTTGCTTATATAATGATCATCCACCTTCCCATTGAAATCCCATTCATTTTTATTCTCATTTAACATTTTATTATTCTTCATTCGAAGGTACCTCTTCTTGTACCTGGTGATATCATTATTGATGGAGGAAACTCAGAATACAAGGATTCTATAGTAAGAATTTCTGCTTTTGAATCCTTGTCTTATTTTTTCATGATAAGTTACTGGTAGAGAGATAGAGATTATCACATGTTAAGAGCTTGGTATTCCTGAGTTTGCATATCATATCACAAACGAGGGAGTCCGCGAGCGAGTGATATCGTAATTATGGAAAACAAGTGGATAAAAAAGATATCAAGCTCTTAACATGTGATAATTGTTTATTACACATTTAAGGTACTGTAGATAAAAGGACAAAATTTCCAGTTTCCAGTTTACCATGAAGTGATGTATCATATCACTTCACTGATATGGTTTTTATTCACGGCTTGGAAATGGCAGGAAATCACACGGATATCCACATATATCAATATATCAATATATAATAATATCGATCCAAAGAGACTCAACCAGAATAGCAGATTGCTGAAGACGTTTTCCTCCTACAGTAATACCATTTCATGCAGTAGTATATTAAATATACTAATGCCTTTAATGGTAATACTGTGGGGGGTCACAGGGTGCAGTGCTTAGCTTGGAACTAGTTGGTTGGTTTTCGAATTTTTAGATTACGAATTGCTGAAAAGGTAAACTTCCTAACTTCAATTTAATTGCTTAAAATCCTAGTCTGGCTGCATACAGTAATGTCTATCATTATCAAAATGCAACACGCATCCACAAGCAGCAGTAAGGGGGAATCGCGATCACCATTCGGAATTGCCCGGGAATTACCCGTGTTTATGCACTAGCGTCCCCCGCGGGAATTACCCGTGTCCCGTTATATGTTGCGCGAAGATTTCCTTACTGCTGCTATGTTTGCGAAGGTTAAAATATTTGTGTCGCAAACGGAGGATAAAATATTCCTTAGATATAGATGGACACCATCAAAAGCATTAGTAACAAGACTGTGCGCCGACTGCGAACTCAGGTGCTGGACCGCTTAGACGCCGACTTTGCCTTCACAACGTTTATGGAGGGAGATACAGATGAGACGATGAGCGAGGAAAGAGCAGAAAGGATAATTGACTTAATGCCCGAAGGTAATTACCGCCTGGAGTTGACGTTTATAAAGTATTTAGACGGCGAGTGGATAATAGAAAAGGGCAGGAATCCAATACGGGCGTCTGGCAGGAAGGACCTGTTCGTTTTAAACAAGGACACGCGTCCTGGGGCGCTGGTGGGCATCGACATGTTGTTCTACGAAGTTGCTTACCCGGTCACCGTGGTTATTTACGGTGCGTATGAAATTAAGAACCCGGACGTTAAGAAGCTCAAACCAATGCGGCATCCGGGTAACTGCGTGGGTAAGTTAGTTAGAGAGTTCTTCGAGGATTCCTCTAGGGGAGGTAAGCTTACGTTGAAGAGAAGAGAAGCCATCAGGAAATGGGAGCATGCTACTCGTAGGGCAGGAGCCACCATTGAAAACATCAAGAAGTTAGAGGTTGCTTTAGAAAGGCGCATACACGTGAAAGACATCACCGACGGCTTCATTTACTCCGGGACGCACAAGTATGGGGGCCGGGGTGCGCCTATCGTAATTTACCAGCATAACGCACATGCGTGGAGGGAGTTAAGGTTCCCAAAGAAGAAGGAGACGCGCGTTTACAAGGAGTCGCCGCTTGCAGAACTAATGCACGAGAATTCTATTTGGTTAATGGATGCGGAGGGAAGTCAATTTATGACCCAAGATGGTACTTTGTATCGTCCTGAAGTGGAACAGCTGCGCATTCAAAGCGCCTGTGAGACTTTAGGAGAAGACTTCTCCGACGAAGTGCTTAGCAGTCGCAGTTTGGACTTCTTAGCCGCAAAGAAAAGAAACGGTTGGAAATCCACGCCGGAGGAGTTCAAAGACATAGCTAAAGCTTGCGTAGAACACGGCCACGGCGGTCTGTGGAACATGGAATACGATGAAGACGAATACGTGTCGCTGGATATGAAACACTGTTACCCCGCAAGCTTCAAAGGCCTGGGGGATTGTAAGGAATATTATGATAGATACGGGCATCCAGACTCGCAATTCTTTCGTGTTGCGTTGGATGGTCACTACGACGCCCCAGCAACGGGGTTTGTACGGTTGACCACCTGGAAATTAGCAGCGGGTCTGCACCCCATAATCTATGCGTGGTATGGGAAGCACCTGCAGGAGAAAGAATGGATACCGGTGCCCCTATTGAAGTTCTTTGAAGAGCGCAAACTTTTAAAATACACAGCGCATGAAGCCATACTTTGTCACAGCGCCTTCACGCAATGGTTACCGGAGCATAACCCCACAGCGCGTGTGGTCATAGGTAAATTCACGCAGGGCGCTAAGGAGGGTGAAAAACATATGCAGCGACGCCTAATAACGGACGCCGGCGAGTTAAGCTTCCTCATAAAACGTGCGCATGACAAAGGAACGATGGTGTCTGTAGAGAAATGGGACTACCTTGTCGACGATAAACTACACGAATGGAATGCGCTGTGTTATTACCAGGACCATCGACCGCAGTATTACCATCTGCGTGCCAGCATGCTCGCATATGCGCACATTAACCTATTAGCGATGCTGTTAAGATTTGACAAAGAAGATATCCCCCGCGTAGCCACGGATTCCTTATACGTGAAACCGCACGTGTTGGAAAAGATGAAGGAATTCTACACTGCCGATGAACTTGCAGAAAGTGGCCAATGGCGCGTCAAAGATGAGGAGATAAGGTCTTGGAGGGCACGTGTAGAATATCACGGAGAACACACCCGCGGTTCCATTACGCCTACCAAAGAGCCTCTACCTTCAGTTGCGGACCCTATTTCCTACCAACGCTTCTCTTACCTCTATGGTACCGGCGGCAGCGGTAAAACTACGCGCGTGTTAGAACTCTTTCCTAAGATAAAGGTGCTAACGCCAACACATCGTTTGGAAAGAGAACTCTGCGAAATGGGCCACGACGCTCAAACGTACCACAGCTTCTTCCGTTGGAATGGCCAAAAGTGGGTACCAGAAGCCATCCATGACATACCTCCGGTGATACTTTGGGATGAGATTTGCACCGTTCCTTTAGAAATCCTCAAAGAATTCGTAGAATTCCTCCGTGGAAAGTGCCAAGTAATATTCGCCGGAGATCCATGCCAGCCTCCTCCAATAGCCGGAGAGATGCCCCACGAATGGCTGAAAGATTTCGTAGACCATGCGGAGGAAATTAACACAGATTACCGCAGCAAGGATCAAGTAAGGAACCTGAAAGCGGAATTAAGGGGGCTCAGTGACGCCGAGCAATGCAAAACACTGCGCAAACGCGTACGAGCGAAGAAATACGAGGACTTTCTATACGCCTGGCACCCTAAGGATCTGGTGCTAAGTAGTAAGCGCGCGGCACAGTCTCGCATACAGAAAGACTTACTCAATATACACCGAGAGCGCTTCCCTACGCATTTGGTGCCCGTTTCTTACAAACCCCACGACACCCGCATGCAAAAAAGAGACGTCTGGGTACCTGGTACCGACATCCAACTGCAGAACGCAGTAACGCATGATAAAGCCTGGGTACCCATAGAAAAGGTGGAAAAAATAACCTCCCATCCAGACTGGCGCTTGGGCTATTGCATGACAGTCCATAGTGCGCAGGGGCTTACCATAAAAGAAACCTTATGGATCATAGACCAGCGGCTGTGTTGGAGCAACCTTATCTACACCGCCGTAAGCCGTGTGGAGTATGCCAAACAGTTAAAAAGAGCATGGGGGCCGCAACTGCGTTACGACCGCACCCCAGAAAACATAGCAAAGGAGAACATTGCCAAGAAACTCCTTCGCTACAAAAGACACGACGAAGAAAAAAATATGACGTTCGACTTATGCGTGGACGACGTCTATAAGAAAGGGGCACGCTGTGCCAAATGTAACATACCTCTACTATGGAGGTTTGACCCAAATGACGATCAGCAGTTCTCCGTGGATCGTATAAATAACAAACGCGGGCATTGTAGAGGCAACGTAAGACTGACATGCCTAGAGTGTAATCGGGCGCGTGGAGCAGCACTACTCTGAGTCTTTGGGGACTATGAGCAGCTCTTCCATGACGAATCCACGACTTGGGCCATTTAGGTAATACAACACGGGTTGCCCTTCCTTGGTGACGGACTTTGAAATCTCATACGTTTCCAAAGACCAGTTAGGATCCGTTGCTCTCTTACTGCCACCTTCGAGTTCCCCCGGCTGATAGAGGTATCGGACCACTATGTCGCTGGGGAGCTTTTTTTCCTTCAGTCCGACCGCCCTCGAACTTCTGACGTAGGACTTGTGTTCCACGTGTTTCTTTTTTATGGCATCCCTGGGTTTTATTCCCGTAGCCCTGGCCGCCTCGTTGTTCAAAGCCGCGACGACCTGGGGGAGCCTCTGAGTCCATTCCCTGTTGCGTTTGGAGGGATCTTCCAGCTCTTTCCAATACTGGTATCCAAAGAGACGCTCGGCCAGGGTCTTATTGAATCTTTCAACGATGCTCTGACCCCTGTGGTACTCAGCTTCGGCTCTCCTAATCTTAGTGTCGTGGTCTTTCAGGGTCTTAGTAACCACGCCCATGAACTCCGTCCCCGCATCCACTTGCAGCAGCTTAGGCCATTTCAAGACGCGCTTATAAATCCTACCTAGGGCTTCTGCGACTTCTCCAGAATCCTTGCTGGTTATGGGTTCGGCGTCCTTGTATCTGCTTGCGATATCAACTACGGTCAGAGCGTACCTATAGGTCTTTTTTCTCACCTTGTCGTGCGGCAAGAAAAGCAAATCCGCCTGATGAACTTCATTGGGGGTATTTACGGTAAAGCTGGGCCTGGGAATGTACTTCGGCACGGGAAGATAAACCTGCCAGATGGTTTGTTTTCTTAGCCAGTTCTTAGCCGTTTCTTCTGATACCCTGGCCGCGGTCGCGAGTTTCTTGATAGCTGACGCTCCTTTCCAATAACCTTCGGGCCCATAGTAAATCCTTTTGAGTTTGTCCTCTACGCGGCCCATTATATGAATTCCAGGACGAGATTGATCTTACGTCCGTTAAAATCCACCGTCTTTCCGTCCACTTTGATGGTGATGTTTATGCTTTCTACCAAATTAGACAAATCATAGCTTAAAGAAATGGGAGTGTATTCCACTGGGTCAAATGGATTACCTTTGGGCAGAAACTTGGACATAAGAGAAGACTTTTCTCCATTGTTGTAACTATGGACCAAGTCGCAATAGACTTCGTAAGAGGATGCGACTTTCCATTTCACGGGTATGGCCGCGTCGGTAATTGTCTTGCCTGAGGCACATAATAATGACCCCAATGGGTCAGACTTTCCAAAAGTTACTGAATAGTTTGGCATATTATGTTTGAGGGTCATTTCGTGCGGCAATCCTGTGGTGAGCGTATAACCGTGTTTTGCTAATTCCTTAGCAAGGGTGATTGGCGTGTAATGTCCATCGGGCAGCATTACGCCTTGATAATTGCCGCCGCCTTTATGCTCAGTGACCAAGGCATCGACTAAATTATACCAAGAATTGTACAAAGAGCAACTAACCAACCGAACTTTATGGGCTTTAATGGGGGGATTCAGATAAGTGGTAAAGTTATTCTTGTCGCTTTCCAAAAAGACGATCATTATATTAGATACGCCAAAGCCACGCCTCCCGCCAGCCCTGCGACTCCTACAAAGACCAATTCATTGTCTATTTGTTTCTTAGAAGGCTGGTAGTAATTCTTAAACTGGGGCCTTTTCAACCCCGTCGATGCCGCGGGGTGTGCTTGCGCATAGAGCTTAAAGGCGTAGTCTGTGTTTTCGAAGTTCTTATCCGCCTGCATCTTGTCTTGGTAGTTCTTGTCCAACCAATCCCTGTAAGCTTGTCTTTTTTCATTCCAAGCCGCCACGTCTCGCTGATATTTCTCCAGCGCTAAGTCGTGCCTCTTTCTTTCGGCGGCTAAATCTCCGCTTTTGTCGCCTCTGACTAATCTATCCAAATACTGACCACCATAATTAGCTCCAGTGAATGCTAAAGCTGCAATAACTCCACCTGCGATTAAACTAGCCATATATATTACACCGTAGGCAGGTACTTTTCCTTCCGTAGGTAATCCTTTACCATGATAGCCCCGCCTACGGCAGCGGTCATCTTAGCAAAATTAGCGAAGCTCTTGCTTGGGTCTTCAGTAAAGTCTTCTTTGAGCACCTTCTTACCTACCCAACCAATACCCGCAACGATGGAAGTAATAATAGCTGCTTCTTCAACAGTTTTCAATAACGCGGTTGACATTATATTACAAAGCGAGAAGGTTATTACTCCATTTCAGGGATCTTACTTTTTCTAACAGCCGGCTCCACAGGTGCTTGCACGGGCGCGTGATATGTTGGTGGTTCTACCTTTTTCGTTGCCCGCCATTGTAAGTAAAGGCTGCCTGCTGCTATAGCAACTCCTAACGCGCCAATGACGTACCCAGGATTAATGAAGGATTCCTCTTCTTTTTCCTCCACCTTTTCTTCTTTTTTGGCTTTGTTCTTCCTATTCATCTCCGCGAGCTTCTTTCCCGCGGCAACTCTGCCTGGGGATTTAGCCTTGGTAATCTTTTGCTCCTCTTGGGGCTGCTCTACCTTCGACTCTGGTTCACTCATTTATATCTAAGGACTTGAAGGACTTAATAAGTACTTGACTAAGTACTTAAAGACGACTTGGAAATAACCTGGGCGCGACCTGACTAAGTACTTAAGGACGACTTGACTAAGTACTTGAGGCGACTTGATCAGGTACCTCAGCAAGTGCCGCCTGGAAGACCTTTTCGACTTCTCTGTCCTTCTTGAAGTCCTTCCAAGACACCAGTACCTCCTTCAAGTCGACATGCTGAGCTACGTGAAGTGCCGCAGAGGCGACTGCCATTAACTTATCACACTTCAACGACAACCACCCACAGGTTATCTTAAGTTCTTGGGCGATGACATAGTTCTCGCTTATGTCCTTCCGTAGTTGCTCCACGTCGTCTATGGGCAGCGCAAGTCCAAGGAGTTTGGTGGCAAGTCGGATGGCGGAGTCTGCTACGGCGTCCGTGGTCTTACTTGCAAGGGCGGCCTCGTACCTCTTATGGAACTTCTTAACTTCCTCTTTTGACAACTTATTAACCTGCTCATGGGTAAGTTCCTTGCCTATCATTTCTTTACACTTCCCAGATGACACAAGGATGTTGAGTTGTTCCTTAAGGTTACTTTCATCTAACTGTGTGGGGACTTCATCTAAGAGCTGCTCAATGTCCATATATGTTAATGGAATACGGAAACCTCAAAGAGAAGATCATCTTGGAATGTTGGTGCGTTTTTAGGTGCCGCATGTATTCGTGTAACTGTTCCTTGGATATCTCCCTGCCGTAGTCGCTTAAGATGGTTTCCAGATCAGACTTACTGGGCGTATAAAATACTATGAGAGAGCCTATGTTTTCCCTGAAGGGTTTAGAGACACTGGTAAGCTGCTGGGAAAGCAACCAAACGCTGATATTGTCATGCCTACCCCTGAAGGCGAGTTTAACGAGCTCGGAAGTGCGTCTTTTTACGTCATCCCCACAGGCGATGTCGTCCAGTATGAGTAAAGTCTGCGTATCCTTAGGGAATTGCTTATGCCAGAACTTAAGATGGCTGGATAACTCGTTAGGGTCTAAGATATCTACGAAGAAGTCGTCATCTTTCACTCCTATGCCCGTCCAGGTGCGGTTATTCACGTAGGTGGGGCAAAGCAGCACGATGTAGTCGAAGCGGTATCTAAAGGGTCCTAATAGCTGCTCCACGACGAATTGGGTCTTTCCGCAGCCGGTGGGTCCTACTATCAGAGCGTTACAAGGCATGTGATCTGGGTTCATATATAGATGGAGCCAGTAGAAGCAGTAAGAAGGATTGCCGCCGACGCAAAGGATAAAAAAGACACCATAGAAATGCAAAGGGAGGAGATAGACCGGTTAAAAGAGCGCGTGCAGGAATTGTACGATGAAATGTGCGGTCTGAAGCGCGCGGAAAGGTTTGGTGCGCTGATAACTATGGCAACGTGGGCTAAGGAGTCCGTTAAGGACTTCATGCGATATCCCCTGTAGAATGTTGACGTTTAGGTTAAATCTTTGTTAAGGATGCCTGGAAACTATTTAAAAAGTGTCTTAGAATGTTAACAATAAGGTTAAATCTTTGTTAAGTCGCCCATAAGCTATTCCAAAAAATGCCTCAGAATGTTGACAATAAGGTTAAATCTTTGTTAAGTATATGTGGAAACTATTTAAAAAGTGTCTCAGAATGTTGACAATAAGGTTAAATCTTTGTTAAGGATGTTAAATGGAGGCTAAGATACTGTTAAGTATATATGGACTGCTTGTTGTGTAAGAAGGTGTTCAGCACCAAACAAAGACTTCAATACCACGTTCGTCGCGGCGTTTGTACAAAGAAACCCCTTAGCCGCGCTTGTAAGGATTGCGGTAAGGAATTCAGCACCGTTCAAAAGATGCAACAACATCAGGATAAACGCATTTGTGGGCTTTGTAAGGACTGTAATAAGGAATTCCACGACCCCTTCGAAATGCAGCAGCATCTGAAAAGGGGCGTCTGTAATCGAACCAGACAGTGTAGTTTCTGTAATAAGATACTTAGTAGTCGTCAACGTTTACAGACGCACCGGAGAACGCATGAAGTGAATTATCGATTTCTCTCCCGCGCTTACGACTTGGAAGGCGTGGATTGCTACCAATGTGCGGATTTGATGTGTCGCTGCCCGCATAAAGAGGATTACTTAAGGAATCGCATAGATTACCATAAGAAGATAGTCCGTACTTTCCCCTCTTTTGAACGCGCCGAAGGCGTTCCGTGGACTAAAAGGGAGTATTGGAGGCAGGAGTGCGATCGTTGTGGTTGTGTTAGAGAAGAGGAACATATCTTCAACTGTCTTAACAAAGATTTAACCTTATTGTCAACATTCTGAGACACTCTTTGAAATAGTTTCCAGGCATCCTTAACAAAGATTTAACCTTATTGTCAACATTCTGAGACACTCTTTGAAATATATGATACGCAATAGCATTTCTTGGGGCCTTTAATAGTAAAGCAGGGTTTGCGCAAAGAGTCTCAAATCCTGATCTTATTTTTATTGTTGTTTGTTAGGGATCAACAATACCTCAACAAATCAACAATAAAAATAAGGACCCCTTTAGAAGAAGGTCTGCAGAAAGGTAGTAAAGTACGACTTGCGCAAAGAGTCTCAAGATACGACTTTATTTTTCTTGTTGTTTGTTAGGGATCAACAATACCTCAACAAAACAACAAGAAAAATAAGGACCCCTTTTAAAGCGCCCTGCAGAGCCCTAAGTATATGCTGGCCTACTTCGTGGCATTTCTGGGAGGATTCCTGATCGCCCTTTCAATATATGGACTGTATTACGTGCGAACCACCTGCAGATTGCATTGCGACACCCAAACCTAAACCGCGTAAAAAATACACCTGCCTTCATTGTGGCAGTGCATTCCTTGAAGAATCCTTTGTGGGGCATTGGTGCTCCGCGGATCCTAAAGCGCAGCGGACCCTATTAGACGTCCTTACGAATGCAGAGGACTCTCGGGCTCATACTTGACTACATCAAATACCCACCTGCCATCCTTTTTACCATGACTCATAACATGGGTAACGTCCTGCCCTTCAATAGCGTACCTTATCCTATCAGGCGCCCAAAGGGTGTATGTTCTTTTTTTATTCTTTAAGACCAAACGCAGGCGGTCGATGTCTTCGAAGACCACGTAATTCTTTATCTCGTAAATCTCCCCCACGGTTAAATCCCTCCAGTGCGTTTGTATGAACTTTAACTCGTTAAATTTATCCTTGTCCATTATACCTATGGAATATTCTCAAATGCGTTGCCAGAGTCTGCGCGCTTTTAAAGCGCTTGCAGCACCACCTACATGGCAGGCGAATTCCTTGTGCATACTCCGTGATCTCCCTGCAAATGACATCGTAGTCGCTGCTAATCATTACCTTATAACCGTTTTCTTCATACCTCTGTAAGAGGCGGCGTTGATCCTCGGATAATACCCCGTTGCCTTTTGGAGTCTTCAGCTCGATGCAGAAGCCACGGTAATGGGTGTGCGCATTCAGGATAAGCAGGTCGAGTTGCCCCCGTTGATATCCTTTCTGCCAGCACTTTATGCGTTTACTGTCGCCGTCCTGCAGTTCGCCTAGACCAGGGGTCACGAGCATTTGGGGGTAAAACCTGCGGATGTAGTCTACTACCTTTTTATGCAGGTCGAATTCATTTTCTATTTTGAATACCAACTTGTTTGGACCGTCGAAGCGCTTGTCTATTGCATATTTACCCGTCTTACGCAGCGCGGGTAGGACTTCCTCAAAGACCCAATCACGAAACTCTACAGCTTTGGGTAGCTTAGAGCTAAATATCAGTTCGTACAAACCAGGTTCGGATATAAACACGGAATGTGGTTGCGTAGTAGGGGAGCGGCGATTTGAAGCCCCTTGTAGATCAACCCATCTTTTCTGGTATTTCTCAGATACGTGTGCTCTAATTGCATCTCTAGGGCGCTCATAGCCCAACGCCAAAGCCACCTCCTTTCCCCTGAAGTACAGTTTGTCGCCTTGCACTATGCATTGCAGTTTGGTTTCGTTGTTTTGAAATACGCGAAGCATATTATACGTAAGGAATATTTTAATAGGCAACGCTTTTTAGCTGATTCATTTCCACGCTTAGCTGCGCGTCTGAGACTACGAAAATGTACGCGTTTATCTTAGTAGTGTCGCTGGCATGTTTGGTGCTCTTGATCTCCAACGTAATGCCGTCCTGGGTATTTACCAGGCGTAAACCCTGACCATGTAGGTCTTCGTCGTTCGTTGTGCGCATGTCGATCCACAGCGCATACTTATCCTTAAAGAAGTCCTTTGGGCCAATTTGGTCGCCAAACTTACGCGCGACTTCCCGGTACATGTCCTCGGGCTTTATCCCTTGTGAGTAAACCTTATTAGGCACTCCGTTAATGCTAATGCCTACGTTAGTGATGTTAGGATTAAAGAACGCCTCAGAGTCACGCAATCCTGCCGTGTATGTCTTTGCGAACAGCAACATTATCCCTGTGAGGCTGCGCCTGGGAAGGTTAATGCTTTGGTTGATGACCTCTTCGACGTTGTTTGTAAAGCTGAACGTCTTGTACATCACGACGTGATCGTAAAGGAAAGCCTTCCCGGCGCTGTATTCCGTACCGGCGCTACGTGCTAAATCTTCGCTGTATACCGTTTCGTACTGCAGCTCTAAGTTAGTAACGGAGTATGGGTGGACGGCTGAGGAACTTACGTCCTTTCCCTGCAGGATGTTTGTAGTGTCTGCTAGGGTTACTTCGAACTGCAGTTCGCTTAGCTGCCTTGGGTAGTATGCACCGTGGTTCGTGATAACTTCGAAATCTAATGGAACGACATATTTAGTACCATAAGCCGTCTTTATTTCGTCTTCTCCTGAGGCGCCAGAGGCTGCGCTCCTTACCTTGCGTATGGCATCACTGGCGATTCCCTGCTCTATGCTTTGCGCGCGGTCAAATGCAGTCAACCATAAGTCTTTGTACGTGGTATACAAATCATACCTGTTTAAGTCCAGCAAGGATTCCCCGGCGAACTTTACGCGTATTTTGGAAACGAGGTTTCTACCCACGTTATTGACGACGTAACGCACGTCCGCAGTGTTTGGTTGTATTGCTAGGTCAAACCTTAGCGCCAGGGTGCCAGGAACCAACACTAGGTTATCTGTTAGGCGGGGCACGCCTACGTACAGCGTTTCCCCTGGCTTTGCGCTAGAAGGTGTGAATGTGACCCGGTGAAAGGTGCGTTCCGCTTTCAGCCCGCCAACCTGCTTAGGTAATACGTTGGGATTTAACTTTGAGCTTATCATGTATAATGGAAGTAGAAGGAACGGATTTTGACCCCCTTACCGAAGAAGGCCAAGTAGACATTAACGACGAAGAATACGAGTCTTTACTTCCTGATGACAACGTTGACGGGCGGGGCCTTTTTGACAAGCTAAGACGCAAATATGGCAGCAGGGCCCGCGAGGCCTGGCGTTCCTTAGAGGATAAGTGGCAATCAAGGAACCCAGGGCGACCTATTCCAGAATATTTGGAATTGCAAAACTTGGATTCCACGGACCTAAGAACTGAAATGCTAAGGGGGCTTTTAGACGACGTAAGGGAGAAATTTCCAAATGTGGACTTGACCCGCCTTAATTTCCAAACCGGAGATAAGGGGCAAATTCAAATCCAGTATCAAGGAAGGGATAAGTGGTATAATCTCTACCAAAGGAGAGACTCCGACAGGCTCACCAGTAATCTCCCAAAAGAAATCAAAAACGCATTAGGAAGACCTAATTTGGTGGAAAGACTAAGAGAAAACGATGAAAACACCAGCGAAGCCTTTGAAAAGTTCAAGACCCTAATGCAGCGGCAACAAAAAGGCATCGAAGCGATAAGGGAAGTCGAAGGACTAAAGGAAACAATGGAGGAAAGGGAGGCAGAATACATGCGACAAAACCGACTACTCCTCGATGCTCAAAAGAGAGAACTTAACGATAAAAACCAAAGAATAATAGAAATGAGAGAACAAACAGACAAAGCCCTACGCGATAGGGACCAAGCCCAAAAGGCCTTCGAACTTGCCCTGCAAGACCTAGACATAAGCAAGGAAGAAGCTAAGAACTTACGTACCACCATAGCTGGCTCTTTAGAGGAACGGCGGCAGTTGGTTGCCGAAATTAACACTAAGGAAGAACAAATCCGGCAAAGAGATCAGGCTATTGAAGACCTGGAGGGACAAATAGAGCGGCAGCAGGAAATAATCAATGACCAAACTCGTCCCGAAGAGGAAAGGGAGGCAGCACAAAGGGAATTAGAAGCCCTTCAGGAAAGAGTCGCGGAATTACAAGCGCAAAAGGACAACCTGGAAAGAGAATTGGGACTTACCACCAAGGAAAAGGTAAAAAGAGCCCTTTTGAAGTATGGTCTTCCGCTGGCATTTGCGGTCGCTATTTCGAGCGTAGTAGGCGTGATCTTGTCCGCGCTTAAGGCTACAGGCGCGGGCGTAAAGAAATTAGGCAATGGGCTGAAGGACTTGGGAAAAAAGATGGCAGCCGGTCTTCCTGGGCTGCTGGGTTCGGTTATTTCCTTGGCACTTAGGGCCGGCGGAGAACTGCTAAAGTTTGTGGGGAATAACATTTGGATATTAGTCGTAGCTATTGGAGTGGTACTCCTGAAGAAGATGAAGGGTTGATCTTATCCTTGTGTATTACTGGTGGCTTATCGTCGTCGGGCATCCGAGGCGTCCTCGACTGGGGATAAGTAAAGATAGTATTCGCGCCGCCTTGATAATGCGGAACTAGCGGCAGCACACTCATGGTGCTAATGGGCTTATGATTCCAAACAGCATTCGTTGGAGGATCTTTTGACGGGGCGGCATTTATCCGAAGGTAGGCAACGTCGTTGGGAAGAACCTGAAGCTTCGCATATTGACAATTGGCTATCATGTGAAAAGTTACCGGCGTTAAGTCTTCTGTGCTTAACGGTGGGGGCTCCGACGAGAAATGAGCTGGGTTCCTATTATTATCTTTTTTTCTGTAGGGTAGTAATGGGTGGTTATCCTCATCAACGATCCTAAACCCGACATTACACGAATACCCCGTCGAAACGCAAATGGTACACATGATCAATCCCAGGCCCCCAACCTTCACCCACAGCCCGGTGTCATGCCAATGCTGTTCTAAGTAGTCCTTCTCCTCCAAAAAATGTAGAAACCAATCTTCCTTCGCGTGTGGGTTCATATATTTAAAGACTAATCACCGTAAGAGTGCTAATGGTCTTATGATTATAAATAGTATCCCTTTGATTTTCTATGCTATTTACCGTAACCTTTCCCGTATCGTCTACTCTTATCTGCAGCTTTACCTTCCCATGGCAATCGGCCACCATGTGGAAAGTCCAAACCGATAGATTTTCGGCGCTGGCTGGGTTGGGCTCTACGGAGAAATGCGCAGGCTCCCTGTTGTTTGTCTTATTTCTCATAGGCTGCAGTACGCCATTCTCATCCAGGAACCTAAAGCCGACGTTGGCATGGCTGCTTGTGCCAATGCAAATACTACAAAGGATTAACTTCTTTCCTGAATAGTTCAAATTCACGGACATGCCCGTGACATCAACCCAAGATGCCTGGGTGTATTTTTTCTCACCTGTGTAAGTCGTATAGACACAATCTACTCCAGCTACGTAAGGGTTGTTCATCGCCATATATAATAACTTAGACCAATGCTTGCAGCTGCTAGGCCGGCTTTTAGTAGGTTATGGTCATATTCCTCGGGTATGGTTGGCATAACCTTCTTTTGAGGCTTCTTCTTTGGTTCGGGTTTTTCTGCGTGTTCCTTTTTTGGTTTCTCTACGAAGTGAGGAATGCCCTTGGTCATGTCAGAGTTCACGTCATTCACCCCAAACTTCATATCCTTAGTAGCCCGTTGAAGTTTGTTGTTATAACCCACAACGGAATTAGTGTTGATGACCAAATTACTTGGCATTAACCAACAACCAGGCGACAAAGCGTAATCTAACCGCACTTTAGATTGCTGCACCGCAAGTTGATATCTCTGCACCGATTTAGATATGTCGTTCTCTATTATTGCGGACTCAAACAGGGCTAGGAATTCTTGTTGCGTTTCCTCTGAGGCGCCCTGGGCACCAACAATGGGGCTGCGGGTATTTACCTGCGCTCCCAGGGTTCAGTAGACGAATGCTTCTATGCTGCGGTTAATCCTAGCAAGGTTCTTCAAACCAATGCCCTTTGCGGCAAAGAATGGCGCCCAACAATCGTCTTTATTTTGTACGTAATAAAGTAGGTTATTCTTAGACGATGAACCTCCATCGTCGGCAAACTTAAAATACGGTATGTTTCTCTTCGATACCTCCGTAAGCTTACCATCCCAAATGTAGTAACCCACTCCCATACCTTCCCTACCGGTGTCCTTATAACGAAAGCTTTGATCCTTAAGCTTAAACTCGTTCTTCAAGCGCTCAAATGCCGTCTTATCATACGCATTACTCAATTCACTAAACGCCGTTTCTCCTGGTAGTGGCACACCCAACTCCTTCAATATCCTACGCATCGTAAACGCTACGTGAAATCTCAAGAACGAAATGTTAAACATGTCGGCCGCTATCCCACACCCCTTGGTTGCAGCCCAAACAGCAAAGTTCAATTGCATTGGCCAATGCCCCATTTCTCCTACTGATAACCATTTATCGACCATCTTTTTAGAAGTAAACTTTACCTTAGTGAATCTAAAGATGTCACTAACTTTCGTCTTAAACATTCCAGAACCTACGTCAATTTCCAAGTTAGTCACCATTTCAGCAAATTTGCTTGATCCGCCTTTATTGTCGTAAAATGGGTAATCCTCCGTTGTTGACAACAAATTCGCAGGAAAGTTAGGCTTTGCAGGTGGCAAAATCTTAGGCTTAGGACTCAAGTCCGCATTGCTGTACATTCTGGAGCCTTGGTAATAAATCCCATCGGTCCTTCTTTCGAACTTACTAGGGTCTGCATGGAAACATCTTCCTAAATGCTCTCCAATTCCAGTAATCCCGGTTGTCGTGATGTGGCTGCTCCTCAATATCATTCCCAAAAGCGTCGTACATTAGTATATATGATGGATGTTATACCATCAGCACCTCAGTTGTACCCAGATGTTCCCTATACTACACCTAACGAACTAAACGCGGAGAATTTTAGGCTCAACAAAGCAAATTTAATCTTGGCTTACTTGGAAGGGCAGACAAAACACTACGAAAAAGTTAGGAAGAAATACGTCAGAGCCCGGAGTACGCTACATAAGATTGCGATAACTTCAGGATCCATATCTGTTGTGTTAACGGGCTCCGGCGTTGCTACTTCGCTTACTGGGCCGGGAATAATCGTTGGAGTTCCTTTGGCCGGCGTTGGGGCAGCCTGTGGTATTATTTCTGCTGTTGCTACGGGTATTATGAAAAAGCTATCCACGAAAATATCCAAGCATGACACGACAATAGCTCTATCTAGGGCTAAAGTAAATACTATTACCGACCTTGTCTCAAAGGCTTTGCGTGACAGAAAGATAGACGACGTAGAATTCTCGCTTATTCTGGCCGAAGAAGACAAATACGAGAAACTAAAGACGGACATAAGGAATAAAAAAACAGTCGTAAGGGATCTTTCCGAGGAATCTCGCAAAAAGATCTACCAAGAAGCGAAAGAAGAGCTTCAAAGAAAGCTTGCTCAGTAAACATCTGCTTCGAAAAGAGCGTGACGGGATTCTATTTACATATCGAACGTCAGTCTAGAAATTATGCAGATTAAATATAATATTTTTCACATACATAAGCGTCCAGATGTGTCTGGCGTTCGCTTGTGATCGTGGGACTTTGGAGCTGGGGAGGCCTAAAGTCCCGAGTTCAAGCCTCGCTGTAGACGCATTTGGACCGGTTGCTGTGAGTGAAAAAAAAGCCTCCCCACACTCACAGCAACCGTGGGGGGAGGGGTAGAAAGTGCGATTCAACCCCGCGATGGGGGGTTTCGCGATTGGAAAAGTCAGGGGGTGTCTCGGGACGCTGTCCGGAGTTCACCCTCTGGTGGGTCGTAAGAAAGATATATGTGTACTAGAGGGCCTCTGGCGCGGGATGAAATAAGCCCCGTAAGCCCAAAATGCAAAAAACCCCATTGGGGATAGCTTGGTGTTCTGCGCGATGTATTCCCCAGTGGGGTTTCTGGCAACGCCAATTTTGCATTTTTATTTTCTCGGAATCCATCCTAACAGGGGGTGGTTGGGGTCTATTTTGTAAAATATTTCGTAAATTACGTCAGGATAATAAGGAATATCCTTATCCAGCCGACAAAACATCCACTCGGCTCTGCTCATATCAGAAACCTCGGGAATAGACTCACCGGTAATTTCAGACAAAAGATAGGGAATAGCTTTGTAATATTTCCCTAGTTTTAATTTTTTCAGCGTTTTCCGTAGACTTTGTGGGGTTGGCTCTTCTAAATGGTCTATGATTTTCTTCTTTACTTCATCGTCTAAATATGCCGGTCGATAACCTTGGATATGACTCATCCAGTCCCTAAAGTATTTTATTCTCTTATAAGGTGTTTTCTTACGACCTCCATTGGCGTAATATTGCTCTCTGGTAGCATTTGGTACGGCATTGCGAATATTCTTACCACACTCGTAACACTGTGCTGACGTGTCGTCTTCTATTTGCATTTTCTTACCACAACACCAGAAACCCTTGGGCTTGGGTATGTTAACTTTGGATCTTAGGCAAATTATACAGAAGTCATTGGTGAACTTTTTACATTCATGCATATATAAGACAAATATTCCCAACATAGCAGCAACAAATAACGAGACACGGGTAATTCCCGCGGGGGACGCTAGTGTATAAACACGGGTAATTCCCGGGCGATTCCGAATGGTGACCGCGAGTCCCCCTTACTGCCTACGGGTTTGGTACGGGTAAGGTGGACAAATCGGATATTTGCCTAAAAGTCCGTAGAGTTGGCTCGAATAATTCCCGAGGGGGCCGCCGTTACGTGGGGGCAGGTAATCCCCGGCGTATTCCGAATGGTGACCGCGAGTCCCCCTTACTGCTGCTTCCACAGAACTTAACTTCCTAAATCTCCACTTTCCCCGCCACCTTTACTGGGATTGATAACTACAGCATTCTTTCAAGGTTTTAAGGACGTTTTTTGCAAATCCACAGAGGCGTTGCAAATTCTTAGAGGAGAAGGGTTTGCTGTTTGTTGGGAGTGGTGTTAGTGGAGGTGAAGAAGGAGCCAGATATGGACCGTCTCTCATGCCAGGTGGTTCTGAAAAGGCATGGTATGTATCAATCAATGGCATAAAAAATCATTATCGACACGCATGTTTTCAGGGGGTGTGTGCTTTGAGTTTTAGGAGGGGTTATTCTTGTTAGATTCAAGGATGATGTAACGATTTAGATATGAGCCGAGAGTGTGTGCTGACCTGCTTCATCAAAGGACCCTTCCACCTTCTCTTCTCTCCCATACATTGAGGTCCTAGAGAAGGGTTCTAGACCTGAAGAGTACCACTATCCCCACATACCAGCTCATTGAGAGGGAATATAGACCAGCAAGTATACCACTGTACCACAAGTATTATGTTCAGACTAATTGTCAAACACTGTAATGCAACAGAGGAATTAAGCAGAATGAATCATGTTACCCCAGGTAATCCCAAAGTATTGTTACATACAGTATAGCTTACTAATATCTATCTTTGCACAGGCATCATATTAAACCCATATTTCAATCCATTGCTGCAAAAGCAGGCAACGATCCATGCTGTGACTGGGTGAGTGAGGTGGTGGCAATGTCTTTTTTTCTACCCTATCAACCTGCTAATTACCAATAATATTCAATAATTGTTAAGGTTGGTGGAGATGGTTCAGGTCATTTTGTCAAGATGGTTCACAATGGAATAGAATACGGAGATATGCAGGTATTACATTATACTTTTTTTTCATACTCATGTAGGGCTTTCAGAATAAGCAGGCAAACGCCTGAGCTCAGACAGTTACTTAAAAGTTAACTTGGTTCCTTGGCTAAAAGTTGCTGTCTTTTTGTGTCCTTGTAGCTTTGTTGCGAGGCTTACCATCTGATGAAGGATGGACTTGGTTTGACCTCAGATGAAATGAGTCAGGTATCTATCTATATTAATTATCACTTTTATCATGTTTTTTTATGTGTCATCAAATGAATGTTATCAATGGTTGTATCAAAAATAATGAGAAGCTTAATAAAAAAAATAAAAATAAAATAAATAAATAGGATTTAGCAGTGGCATTTCCACAGAGTGGCTTTTCATCCACTGTCATTCCAATTGGAATTTAGGAGTTGATTTTTGCGGAGGGAGGAACGCCGGAGAACCCGGAAAACACTCAAAACACAGGAGAGAACCAACAAACAACTCTACTCACATACAACCCCGAGCTTGTCGGGACTTGAACCCAGATCGCATTGGTGAGAGGTGAGCGCTCTCACCACTATGCCACCCGTGCTTTCTTATATAACTGGTTGTATATTTATTTTGTGTTAGTAGATAGTGGGTGTATAATTTGGGGCTTTTATAACTGGTATTTTATGGTATAAAAAAGGATGAATTTAATACTAAAATAATTAAAACTTATTTTCCCCTCAGGTGTTTGATGAATGGAACAAAGGAGAATTGGACTCTTTTCTGATAGAAATCACAAAAAATATTCTTGCCTACAAAGATGCTGATGGTAGTCCATTGGTCGAAAAGATAAGAGATTCTGCAGGCCAGGTTTGTTTATATATTATTTTTATATTATTTATATATTATTATCATAAGAAATGATTAGTAAAAAGGATGTGTCGGGCTCAAAATGAGGAATTGGTTTTATAAAAAACTTTAAAACCAGTTTGAAATTTTTGAACTCAACTACAGCACAAACTCTAAGCTACTCTTTACTACTCTTAGCCAGGTTAATGTGACTTTTTTAAACCCCTTGAGCATATATATCATTTCTAGCTTTGTTTTGGGGCAAAGCAAATTATAAAAAGCAATAGATTGCATCTATGATTGAATGTATTTATAACAAGTCTGGCTCAATTTACACTAATCTATCTATCTATCTATGCAACAAAAACCAAATAAGACACCTAATCTCTAATTTTTCATTCATTTTGTTTCAGAAAGGGACAGGAAAGTGGACAGCTATTTCCTCTTTAGAGTATGGCATTCCTGTAACTCTGATTGGTAAGGAGGGGAAAATGACTGTTAGGAAGAAAAAAGTCGATTGGCTTCACAAAGGGGAGTTCCAAGTTCATTCCAATTTCATACATAGCACAATGCTCCAGCCTCACAAGGGGAGGGGGGTACCATTGAAGTTATGAACCACAGCTACCACGTGCCAGTAAAACAAATTAGAAATTATTTATAAGTTGTTTTTGTGAAGGGAGGAAAAATCAGAGAACCCTAAGAAAAAACCCTCAAAGCACAGAAAATAGCCTGTAGAGGGGCCCTCTGTTTAGGGCTTTGGGGTGAGGGAAGTGGGGGCAGGTGACACAGGAGGGAATCAGCAAAACTACTCACATATGACACCAAGTCTAGGAAAACAAACCTTACATGTGTGAGATCAAACAAGGAAAACACTCATGAAACTAGAGACCCCAAAGGTTAGAGGAAACACTTATGCAGCACTACTAAATAGTTGTTTTTAAATCAAACCAGGTGAATCTGTCTTTGCTCGTTGTTTGTCATCCCTCAAGGATGAGAGGGTTGAAGCCAGTAAACACCTGAAGGGTCCTTCGTCTTGTAAATACACTGGGGATAAAAAAGAATTCATTGAACACATCAGAAAGGTAAAAAGCAAACGAATTAACTAACTTTTACCAAATCTACTATTTTCCCGCGACTTTACTTGAACTTCCTTGAGTTCCTTTTTTTCCTTTCGACTCTTCCCAGCTCCTCCCTTTCTTCAACTTCCTTACTTCCTTCCACCCTTTCATCCATTGATCGATTCACCATATTCTACGACCATCACTCCCCCTGCGAGGCTCTTCCGTGAGGTTAACTCCACTCGCACTACCACTACATTCTACATTTACAACATACGACACTCACATGTTAAATTTTACGGAGGACTAAAAACCGGAGAACCCATAAATCATTTTCTTTAACAAATAAAATACATGGAAATTTATGGAAAATTAGCCATATTCTTCTAATTGTACTGGAGTTATGACTATTTGTGTACAAGTACAACTTCCAAACAAAACTCAAATTTTCCCGCCGGTGTCGACGCGCGTCACAACCGTGTTTGTGAAATACAAACACGGTTCTCGGCCAATCACAGCACGCGTACTATCTGAATTATTTTATAATGTATCATACAAAATGTCTCTTTGCTGCTCAAGGGAGTTCTTATTACGTACGCTTCTACTCGTTCCAGGCTTTATACGCTTCCAAGATCGTATCCTATGCCCAGGGGTTCATGCTGATGAGAGAAGCAGCCAAAGTCTTTGGTTGGAATCTCAATTATGGAGGAATTGCTCTGATGTGGAGGGGTGGTTGTATCATAAGAAGGTATGTATTAAGTATTCGTAGTGATTATGAATATACGTTAGCATCTGTTTTTAGGTCAACGTGATTTTTTTATCCTGTAGTCACGCGTGTATTGTTATAAAGCGCGCGCTTAACACGAGAGAAGTAGCGGAGTGCGCATGCGTCCCACTTGCTTTATAACTGCACGCATTTGTTTAATAAAAATCAAATATCCGAAATGGAACTTCTTTACTCGCCTGTGCTGCATGCATCCATAAAGCACTCGCCCCCAAGATTTCAAGATATCGACCATTGTTTATGATATATTTTAACATTTTTTTCAGTGTATTTCTTGGTAATATTAAAGAAGCTTTTCAGAAAAACCACGACCTACAGAACCTGCTCCTCGACGACTTCTTCAAAGCAGCCATTCAAAACTGTCAGGTATAACAAAATTACGGTGTAACATCAGATGCTGTTACATTGAAATGGCTTCCCCTAAGAATGGTTCAAGTATGAGTGGGAAACGTACGGTACTGACTTACGGCACGTACACGGTACGACATGCTCTAACATTGAAATGGCTTCCCATTAGAATGGTTATCGTATAAGTTGAAAGCATACGGTATTGACTTGAACAACGTACACGGTATGACATGCCGTAACATTGAAATGGCTTCCCATTAGAATGGTTATCGTATGAGTGGCAAACATACTGACAGAGCATATATGTGGTACGAAATGCTGTAACATTACGACATGCCGTAACATTGAAATGGCTTCCCATTAGAATGGTTATCGTATGAGTGCGAAACGTAAGGTACTGACTTACAGCAAGTACACGGGACGACATGCCGTAACATGAGTGAGAAACGTTATTCTATCCAATCACAAGTCTCGTTCTATTCTATTCCTTACATTTTTTCCTAATATGTTAATAGGATTCTTGGCGCAAGACCGTAGCAACCGCTGTCACCCTTGGTATCCCAACACCAGCATTCAGCACCGCATTGGCATTCTACGATGGTTACAGGTAAGGGTTCTCTCCCCTTGGTTACCGTTACTATGACCAACAAATTTGAAAATTAATAAAATGTCTCGGAAGTTTAAACTGATTGCAAGATCTTGGCTATATATTGTTTTTCAGTTTATGGCCTGTGTCGAATAAACCCGTGTAAACTTCATTCACTTAGGACAAAAAACGGTGGACGAAAGTGCCCAAAGTGACCACGAAAATCCTTTTAAATAGTTAATTTCATATTTTTTTCTTTTGCATCTTTAGATCTGCTCAGCTTCCTGCAAATCTTATCCAGGTCAGTTTAACACTTCCAGTTAGTTTCTTCACTCATTAATTGCTGATTAACCGTGTCTCGACTTTTGTCTTGATAAACGCGTAGCGATAAAATGAATGGCAATGCTTGCATATGTGTAATATGAACCAAATTCTTTACCGCATACCCAATCCTTTCAACTCCATGCCCTAGTGCTTTTGAAGCTATCAATTCTGATATTATTTTTTTCCCTTTTAGGCTCAGCGAGATTATTTTGGCGCGCATACCTACGAGCTGCTGTCCAACCCAGGCCATTTTATCCACACAAACTGGACGGGAAAAGGAGGGTCCGTCTCCTCCACTACATACCAAGCTTGAACAACAAACGTCATTCTTTCCATTCCCATAGTCCTGTCTTCTTGATCAAACCTCTGTCTGATTAATGTCTATTTTATACGATGAATACCGGGGGAGATAGCTTATTTTGTTAAATTTTACAATGTATGTTGGTATAGACCCCTCGTATGCATATGACGTCCAAGCAGCTCGATCTGGGGGACAAAACAAAAGAATTTCAATCTCCTGAGAATTGGAAACCTATATATTGTTTTGTCCCCAGACTGAGCTGCATTCCAAAGTGCTGCAAGGGGTCTATAGATGAACTATGAAATCAATGATGGTTCGGTCAGGTCAAGCCCAATAAAATACCTAAAGACAACTGAAATCTAGTCTTTAGTCACGTGTTTGTTGAACCTGGATGGATGGTAGAGGAATGGGTAGAGATGCTCAAGGAATGATGGGAACAGGAGCTTTTCACACGTTCCAAGCGGGAACGATTCCATAATACTCAATTGACTCCCAAGAGGATGAATGTAGTGTGGCACGCTCTTAAAAAATAATTTGTTTATTCAGAGTCATCTGAATTACTGTACTTTACATTCTGCGAGCTTCTCTTAAAATTTTAATTTTAGTTTCAATCACTTTATAAATAATTTTCAGTTAGAAATCCTGGTAATGGAAAAGAAGGATGTTGAGTTGGGTGTGCCCCAAGGTTCATCACATGGACTTTTATCGAGCCAAAATTAATGCTATAAAATGTGTCTCGGGGGGCCTTTTTCTAAACCCTCATTCAAACTGGGAATGAGAAACAGAGGTGCCAGATTTGGTGTACCCCATGGTTCATCACTCGGTCTTTTTATTATCCTCTAGTAGGCCGTAAAGTAGTATAAAATTGGGGCCCTCATTGCAAAACCCTAAACTAGGGAATGAGAGACAGGTGCCAGGTTTGGTGTACCCCATGGTTCATCACTGGGACTGGATCGTGCACTTTGATATCTTGTCTGACGGAGTCCATATTTATACACGTCTGCAGCTCGTTGCCAGGGAACCTGGTTTATGCATGGGTATAAAATGGATTGTATACTTTTATCGCTTCATCAGCATGGACGCCAAGCGTTCGTTCAGTTTCCGTTCTTCATTGAGTTGATTTTCAACTTTGCGCAACTCGATCTCAAGTCGAAGCCTCATCGTTCGTTCCTTCTCCAGCTCACTGGAAAGACATTCTACCGTAACTTGTAAATCACTAGTAGATGATGTATTTGTCGTTGGATTATTACTCTTGCTCTCATGATGCGACAAAAGGTTGCGAAGGAAATCTCGAGTCCTTAAAGAACCTTCATCTGCGGAGCATTCTCCGTTATTTTGTTCATTTGAAGACAACTGACCAGTTGTTCGCGTTTTGTTCAAGTTCTGATCAAAAAGTTGTTTTTCCTGTTGACTTCGTAATAATGTTAATGACGGCCGATGTTCAATAGTTGATGTACCATAAACAACGCTTTGCGAAGAACTGTATTTCGGTGACAAACGATCTTGATGCTTATTTACAGTATTTTGGACTTCGGGCGAGATGACTGTCTTCGGCAACAATCTCTTTTCTTCAGTTTGTAAAAGCCCCGGGTAGTTGTTGTTTACGACAAGAGTATGATATTTGGGCGGTATTTTCATCAGTCCTTTCATCAAAGGTTCTTCAGACCTCACTACGTTACCCATGGCTTTAGTCACCGAACGAGAATCTCGTGGGGAAGTCGTGAAAAGTCGCGGTTGGCCATGGACTGTGTTGCTATCTGGTTGTCGTGGGCTGGTGCGATTGAACAGCACAGAAGATGGCGACGGAGGTCCCGAATGCCAGGCACGAGCTCTTCCTTGCAAACTCGACACATTCTGTACTCCTTGCTCTATATTAACGACAATTGGACTAGAGTTTTTGGGGCACCCAGGGTTTAAGCTACGGACATTGGTTGAGTTAGAAGATGGAAGTTTTTTCGAGGTATGTTCATGGTGGGGTGAATGAGAAGGCTTGTGACATATAGTAGATTTGATATGCTTAGAGCTTCGTTTACCGAGTTGATTGCAGGTATGAACCTGTTCAGTTACCTGGATACCGCGGTCTTGCACAACGACAAACTCAGCTTCTCCATCTGGTAACGATTGAGATGAAGACGTTTGTCTTGTCGATCCATCATTAACATCAAATCGAGCGGTAACACTTTTGCACGACTGAAGTTGCGTCGACGCTTTCAAAATATTATTTATCTCATCTGAACTGACTCTATCTGATCCTTTACTGTCTATACCTACTCCTGCAATGCTGGTAACAGAAACGATTAATGGATGGTAAGGAAATTTCCCATTTATTCCCACTTCGTTATTACTATTTGAGTCAGTATCATTTGCGGACAGACCTGCCGCGTTCTCATCTTGTATATCATTAAGTTGGTCGTTAGCGACGCTGTCATTAACGTCGTTCTCATTTGTAGGTCTTGTTTTTGTGTTTTTATTCCCGAGGTCCTTAATCAAAGGCATGCACATGCGGTTAATGTTCTCTGGATGAAGTAAATTTGGAGCCATCTCTTCGCGTCGCTTGTCTCCAAAAATGGGAAGTTTCCCTTCTTGGCTTTTACTCAAAGACCCGTTTTCTGGTTCTTTTAAGACGGCAGTACCATTATCGCTGTCTCCATGGCAACCATCGTGCTGTTTGAGAGACGTTGCCTGTCGGTTGTCCATGCGGTCGCTTTTAAACTCATCGTTGTTATGGTGATCTTTTGGGTTAGATAAATGATTATTGTTTTTGTCATCATCTTTGAGGCTTTCAAGGGAAAATATTTCCAGCGGTGGTGACACAGACCTAACAACAGTTCGCTGGTCACCTTCATTCGCTGTTTTTCTCCCTCGAGTTTTTTCCCCTCTGATTTTAATCAAGTTGCCATTTTGGTCAGACGTTTGTTTAGACTTTTCGTAATCCTCAAAACTAGCAAAAACTTCCTTGTCCTTGAACTCTATAACCACAACATCGCTTTGTTTCTGGTCGTCATTGTCGGTGTCCTTTTCTACCTTTACGAGTAAACCAGATGGTAACTTTGTATGCTCAGTCGATGGTGTTTTGCTCTCAGGCGGCGTCTGCGAATAATTTAACTCATCCAGTTGGTTCCCTCTGCTTTCTTCAGAGAAACTTTCCACTTCCATTCTAAACGAACTCTCTTCAGCGCTGAATTCTTTATCCTGGTCAAGATGATTTTCAACATTTGTTTCCTCGTCGTCATCTTCTCCGTTATTTCCATCGTCCGTCTCTTCGAACTTAACATGGTCGTCGGCGTGTCGTACACCCCAATACATGTACTTACGACCTCTTCGTACTCTGTCTACGTGTGGGTAGGCAATCTTTAATAGATGCCATACATCTCGGTAACCTGTTTTGCCAAGGTGTTCGGTGACATAGTCGTAAAAGTCGGTCTTTCGGACGCCTGATTCCAAGTCTTTGACGAAATGTGTCCGAATCCTAAGCACAGAAAAAATAGAATTACTATCAAAAAATGTCAAAGAAAAATATTCAAAGCATTGAAAAATATATATAAGGAATATAATCAGAGATATAAACGGCAAGCGATGGCAAAGATTGCACAAAAATGACGAGTTGCATAGGCAAATTGCGAACAAAGATTTCAATTAATTAGCTTAAAAAATATACAAAACGAAGCTAAACTATTAAAGGAATATAATAGCATATAATATTTTAAAAAAAACTTCTTCGTCGTTTTGAAGCAATATCTACCCCAGTAATAACTCCAAGGTTTTTGAACCTGGTATACGTTGCTTAGCAACTGAATTAAAAATTAAAATTTTAAGACCCAATCAAAACACTTTTAAAATTTGACATGTTTGTACAAGCATTTAGATAAAAATTTCAAATTCAATAGGTGAAAGTGCTATCTTAAAGTCTAGAGAAAACCAGCGTGTATGAAAACGGGAGGGAAAACGATAAAGATCATTAGGATTCACGTTTCTATGGAAATGAAGACCATGTGACGTCATGCATCGACTTGGTTGACTGTTGGACGTATTAGGAGTCTAGCTCGCTTTACAGAGAAAAACAAGAGCGAGAAAGCTTCAATTCTCTAAAATAATCGACTCACGTTTTTATATTTTTTATCTGTATGCCGTGAACAAAATAGATATATGTATTTTTAGCTTTAATGCCGACATCTTTTGAGGTTTCAGGCATCATCCAACCAAGACTAAACAACAGCAAATGAAACAATATGTGAAGTCCCCCTGGCCCCTAAGCTAGCTCACACGAACGACGTACAATCCAAAATTTTAGAAACTCTTGCTGACTATTTCATTGAGTTAACATGACAGAATGATCAAAGCCTTATGAAATAAGTATTGAGCAAGGAAAGTCTTTGTGTAGAGGCAAGACAGCTTTGAATAAGCACGTGTTGCCCTTGACAGAGAGAGAGGGATGTCGATCTAGCGAAACCGTTTTGCAACAGCTTTAGTGGGACTTTTGTGTCTCAATAGCTGAAATGTAGTTTGTCTAAACAGAAACAAAAATATTTCTGTAAAAAACGTCAAGTAAAAGCAAATGAAGAATGGCCAAAGATACGACAACACAGAATCTATTCTCAAGCTTCAACGACTCGAGAATAACCTCAGAAATAGTCTTACTCACCAAGAAATTTTAGTCCATATTTTTGGGTCTTGGAGACGGCATTCACTGATTGCTTTTCGTTTTAGCGGCGATTCAGCATTCAGAGGACTGCAATCATCAGTGTGATCCATAATATTCGATCCAAACGAATCACTTTCTAATGGTTATAGAAATCAACCTTAGAAACCATTTCAATGCCTTGGTTTTGAATGTTTTATATGTGGGTGTGATAAATGACAGAAATTCATTTTTAAATTGACAGCTCAAAAGCCAATCAAATCGCAGTCTGCTGCCTTGTCAACAATCTTTCGTTAAACATTGGTTTCCGGTCGACCTTGGTAACAGACCTAAATAGAATAAATTTGAATAAATTATATGTGTATTTTTAGTAAAAAGCAAAGGGATCCCAACCTTTACCACATGGGTTCCCTGTGTTAGTCCTTTTCTTCATAAATTCAAAATGGTGGGAGAAACTTGACGTCTCTGAATTACAAACATTTTCATGTGTCTTTCTTCATAACTCCGATCGCTAACGTAATTACAATCCATACATATGGACATACCAATGTAAGTAGATGGCTTTTATGAGAGTTAGAAGCGATTTTCTTGAAGTTAGTAAATTTTGTCGGATATTTTTGGTCTAAAGTTTCATGTGCTGATTGTAAATTTTGGGTTTTTGATTTTATTTTATTTTCAGATCTAGTCGAGGTTTGTGGCATATCCTTACAGGAAGATCATCATTACAAGAACCAGTAAGACTAAAAGGGTTTTATGCTCTTAAGTAATTTGCTTCTAAACTAAGAAAAAGAGTATATTGTTATAGATAAAGAAACCAGTTGTTCCCATGTACAGCTGTACCTTTCCTTAATGCACCCACCTATGAATAGTTTGCCCCTGGATGGGAGGGGGCACCCACAGGAATTTAACATTATTCAATGCCCCCACCAATCTCGTACCCAGAGTTCATGTTTCTCTTGGTCAGTACCGAGAAACGAGAGACTCTTGTGGCAGCAATTTTTTGATGATATCACTCCCCCTCCCCCCAGGTGCATGATATGCTGTGATAATTTATTTGATTGACAATAAAATAATGTAGATTGTTGCTGTCTTCTGCACCAGATTATTGATGATCATTTTTGGGGATTTTTAGGAACAAATTGAAGAGGAGTTGAATGAAAATCGACAGAAACTTCTTGAAGGCATTTTGTGGTATAAAGTACCAAGGTGCGTATACTCTGTCTTATATACTTTTTTTGCAGATTTAAGTGTAAGTTATAAATCATGTTTCTATCTTCTATGTAGTGCAAGTTCATTAGAGAAGTTACAAAAAGCTGTTCAAATTAAGTCAAAGCGAAAAGAACTTGTAAAGAATCTCAGCAAGATACTGGTAAGATAATGTGATGATGATGGTGGTGATGATGGTGACAGTGATGATGATGATCTGATGATGAAGATGAAGATGATAATGGTGATGATGACAGTGATGATGGTAGTGGTGGTGGTGGTAGTGGTGATGATGATGATGATGACGGGCATAATGATAGAGAGGTGAAGATGGTGATTGTGATGATAACATACAATAAGCTCACCAAGTGCGGGACACATTTCTTAATCGCAGAACCTTGATGAATGGCAGGCTTTGGAACTATTTGGCAGTTACCTGGAAAATGAATTTAGAGGCTCCAACCAGCAGTTACAAGTGAGTACAAAAATCCTTCTACCTTTCTTTAGAGGGCCTTAACCAGGAATCAAAGCAGTATGTTTTAGTGTGTGTTGTTGGGAGCCACTTATCTATTCATAATCAGGTATCAAACATCAAGGGCTTAGCAAAGTACAGTCTAGGTCACTGTCACCATTGCATGGATTCACCTACTATTTTTATTATCATACCTTGGTCTTTTAAATAAAGAATTAGTAGGAGTGTAGCCCCACCCCCCATCCTTGACCACGCCTTTTTGTAGTCCATGATATTGGGGCCCACTACATTTTGATTGGATGACACTAACAGCCACATGTCTTGATCTTTAATGGATGATATTATTTTGGTCATTGGTTGAGTTGACATTGGAGTGCATTGTGGGGCTGTTTAAGGGACAAAATGGTCGCCATCTTGGAAACAAGTCCCCTAGAACAACCCCAAAATACACTACATTCCCAATTTGACTCAGTTTTCCCTCAACCTCGAAATGACTAAAGGCTGTCAATATAATCTGCTTATTAGTTTCAACCATGCATGTACTGTAACTTATGTTGTATTTCATTCTTACCAGTTGATATGCAAAAATGAAACACAAACAGAAAATTTGATAACCAAGGTACAGTTATACATGTTGCAGCTGTGTAAATATGTGATTAAACACTTGCCCTTCTCTTTTATTCCATGCTTCCTCCATTTTTTACTTTTCCTCCTCCTTTTTGTATCCCTTCCTTTTCTCTATCGTTTCCACCCATTATATCATTTCTCGCTTTTCTATCATTCTTTTTAAGGGTAGGTCATACGTGTAAAGTAAAGGGGTGGTGTGTGGGGGTCAGGGGGTAGAATTGGATTTGAAGGAGCTCTTTGTTGTAGTTTTTTTGGTCCAGCATAAAAAGAGTTTGAAAAAAATAATGATGACCCCCCATTGAAGTTTCCATGTAGGAAATGAAAATGACCCACCCCTAATGTACAGCTTTATATACTACCCACCTCTTTTAAGAAGTTCAAAATTGTGTGACCCAAACCAGCCCCTAAACAGGACCTTAATTTACAGGTTTCTACATGTATCTAGATCTTTTCTATCCACTCCTAGTAAAGTAGACTTCCCCCACTAACGTCCTGTACTTGAGATTACAATGTATCAGTGTTTATTGTATTTTCATGTGATTACATGTATGTAGATACTATTTTTTTTTTTGTATTTTATTAATAGATTCAAGAGTATTACTTTGAAGAACGTCTCCACAGCCTTCAATGTCTTAAATATCTTTTGAGTTACTGGCAGGATCCTCAGCATGCCTTCAGGGTAAAAATCGAGACATTTGATAGCCTTTACGAATGAATATCTTTTTTTTTCAAATACAGTATGTAGGTTTCAATAGTGAAAAAAAAATGTATGCTTAAAGCCTACCGGTATCCTATGTGCAGAGAATACTGTTAAGAGAAGCATGGCACGTAGTGGAATGAAACAATTCATATTAATTTTGTATCTTAGGAAGAATTTGCAGAATGTATTGAAAAGTTGCAAGAAAATGATATCTTGATCAACAAGGTAGGTCTATGTATATATGCATTAATCAGTTTTATTTAAAACTAAAATCAAAATACATAAACAAAGGAGTCACTCAAGTTACTTCAAAAACTAACCAGCTTTTGCTTACAGCAGATTAAATAACAAAAGCAGTACCTTCTAGTTATTTGGACATAGATGCCTGACCAGAATTGGAACTTGTCTGGTCAAATATTTGCCTAGCTGGTTATTTGTAATGTTAAGCCAAAAATGAGGTATAACAGAGCTAAAACTAATTTGGCCAGTCAACATGACTGACAACTGACCAGCAGTTATTTTTATCCTGGGTTGTTTTTAATAAAAACCTCTGAGTTCGTCCTCAGGGGTTTGAATGTAGAACACTCTCAGACTGGAGCCAACCGTAGTCTCCCATTAGCTCAGTGGTAGAGCATCCAACTGGTATTCAGAAAGTCACGGGTTGAATCTGATTTTTTTTCGAGCCCCTGCATTAGGTAGTGTAATTGACATTTTTTATCTTGAATTTGGCAGGTTATTGAACAGTACAAGATGTGCAGTACTAGCCAGGTTTCAGTTTCACAGACGTACAACAACCTTCTTGTAAGTGAACTATTATAATATTTTTAAAATCATTGAACTTAATATTTAGCAATCAAATTGCTTTGTACTTCAATGCATAAATCATTTCCTTCAGGTTTTATATAGTTTAGTTATAAAGAGCTACCATTGTATGGCTTATTTCTTTACAGGAAAGAAACAGAAACTGTCGATTAGCCCTGCAGTATTTAAGAGAGCAGGTACAGTGTGTTTATATGCCGAAAGCCAGGATTTAAATAATATAATATTCAGCTGATTAGCTTGCAGTACATGTTGTTCATGCAATTGTTTCATATAATTTTTTTTTGTTATCAACCAACATTGGATTGCTGTGGTGACTCAAACTGGAGTGCCTCAGAGATCCAACATTGACCCACTGTAATAGTTTTAGTTATTATTGGCAACAGAGTTGGAAAGTCTAATTAAATGATGTACACATGTACAAATGTAGTAGGGTTCGATTTTTTTGTTTTTGTTTTTGTTTTGTTTTTTGTTTTTTTGTTTGTTTTTTTTTTGTTTGTTTTTTTGTTTTTGTTTGTTTTATGGTTTTTTTGCTCATATGCCTTAATTTATCTTAAAATAGTACATTCATTAAATACTTTTTAGGTGCTTTTGCTGGAGATAATTTTCCTGTATTACAAAGAATATTTACATCCTTCAAAATCTTTACTTCAAATGGCAAAACTTTTTCAGGTGAGTACCTGTAGAAATAGTACACAATGAGTAGGGTGTGTGGCATGGACTTTACCAATCAAGGGTTGATAACATAGTGGTAACGTACTCGTCTCTGACCTCTGGGGTTTCAAGTTTGATTACTGTACTGTCAAGCAGCGTTTACACTGGCAATTTTTGCCGCTATTTTTACTGCAATTTTTGTGGCAATTTTTGGAAATATGAAATCTTTTGTCTCATCCTTCAAAGAGACATTCGTCTAGGAAAATCTTGGTATCCTGAAAAAAACTTTACAAGTTAATTTTTAACCATTATTTATTATGGACAAAATCACAAAAAAATCGCAGCAAAAACGGGGCTTCAGATTATCTACAGATTCTCTGATTTTCTCCGATCTACATGACACACTAAATTCTAATAATTATTTTGATCTGTGAATATCCAGAAACAACCTTGTCTGACTAGTAAGATTTTTTCATGAATGTGTCTTTTAGTCACAAGGATTTGGTACTAAACAAATCAACAGACATTTACTGGATGCCAGAGCTGAACCACTGATTGCACAGATAAGGTTAGTTTCCTCCATGTTGGAGAATATGAGAAGGCACATCACCATGTCATTCTAGTTCCATATTATAGGAGAAGGTCATGAACTAGCCAGAGAGTATTTTAGTTACAGTAGTTAACATTTTACAAATTACTAAGCTATAAAGGGTATGTAATTTAAGCCAGATAATTTTGCTCATTTACCATTAAGCATTTTCTGATCTCCAGCCGTTAATAAAGCTAGGCCTGTGTATTGTCACTTCATTCTGACAATGTGTAAATCTTTTATGAATTTTCTAGTTATCTACAAGTGCTTATCCTTATTGAATCACTGAACTTGGAAGGTGTAAGGAACTTCATGGACACTGGAAAGTATGTTGTTTTGTGCATGATGTTTACTATCTTTTGTTACACAAAGATTTGCTCAGATCAAGACAACCTTACCAGTTATCTCAGTTGGTAAGAGCGTTTGTCTGTTGTGCGGGAGGTTGTGGTTCAAACCTCGGCCAGACCAACGCTCAGGGTCTTAAAATAACTGAGGAAAATGTGCTGCCTTTGTAATTACATCTGCAAATGGTAAGACCTTTAAGTCTTCTCGGACAAGGACTTAAAACCGTAGGCCCTGTCTCCCAACCCTTCCTAACCTACAGTAAATGGGGGACATAAAAGAACCTGTTGAATTATTCGTGTAAGACTAGGGGATTGTCTCCCGGCTCAACAGCCTATCCCAATTTGGAGGCATAACACTAATCTACTAACAATTCATACCCATGATTGTAAGCGGCACGGCTGCTAATAGCGCCTTTAATATGCAGCCCGTAAAGTCCTCCACTGCAATGTAAAGTGCATTGAGACAATGTGAAATGCGCTATATAAGAACCCCATTATTATCATTATTGATTAAGGAGAAAAATGCAATAAAATTTTCTATTTTCATTTAATTGTTTTAGCTTTAAACAGCATCATCTTGTCCAAGAGCCAGGTGGCGTAGAGGTACAGAGATTATGCAGTACATGTATTTTTACTAAAATAATATACAATTTTTAAATATTCATCTATCTGTAGAAAAGTTTGTTATCACTTGGCTGACATTCATAGGTAAATATAAATAACCTTTTGTTTTGTTAACAGTTGCTAGACAGATATTTCGTCAGCTGGGGAGACCTTCCTCAGCATGGACCTGTCATGTTGGCATGGGCAGTCTTTAGATATGTTACCATGGAAACAGACCAAGAACAGGTTAGTGTTAACCTTAACAAATTTGGCCACGAACTCAAGAAGTTTTATTTGACTGGATATTTTTATCGTTGCGCAGGATGTCAGAAGGATTGGAAGCAAAGCCTTGCAATGTCATGTCTTTGAGTTTTTTGATGGTTTGCTCAAGTCCGAGGCATTCTCTGGTATAATGGTAAGTCTGAGGACCTCAGGTTGTGGTTCTCGTAGACCTTTTCTGAGATAGTGAACATGGTGCATCATGGTCTAGCTTGGGTACAAACATCTTTAGTTGATCATACCTTATATGGTGTTATTCGTACCCAAGCCAGACCACAATGCATCCTGTTTATCAAACTCACAAAAGGCCCAGCTTTCATTGATGAACATTATGCATGAAAAGCCTTCAAGAATGGTATTATAGTAGTAGGGTACTGACCTCGGCTATCTCAGGTTTTATTCCTGGACTCAACATCACATGTCAAGAGAGTTGATTGGGTCTCATTAATTCAAGGTTTTTCTCTATGATTTCGTTTTCCTCCCTCAGCAGAACCTGAATTTCAATTTACTCTCTAAGTTATTTTCTTTTGTTTTTCTTTCCCAGCCTGTAGCTAACACCTGTAAGAGTGTTGTCTATGGGTTACTGTTTGTAGTTCTCACCATGTTCCAAGAGGATACTCTTGGTGATACAAAGGTAAGATAAAGGATATAATAGAAAGTGCTATTTGCTTAATATATTTTTGCACTAAAAATGAAATGTAATTTGAACACTGTAAAAATGGAACTTGGGCTCACTTGGAATGGAAGATACTGTGGGATACTGTAAACCTTTCAAAATAAGCCCTGGTGTTTTTATTTGACCAACAGGCTTTTTGGTCTAAGAACATTGGAAAAATAATAGAATCACATGATAAAGGGCTGATTTTTGGAGATTTACGGTAGTTAAGTGGGATTTCTCCAAATTAAAAAAATCATAATGCAGAGTAGAAGAATGATAGTAGATTTTCATGGGTTTTTTTGTTTTTGTTTTTTTTTAGTTGTTGGTTTCTGTACTGTCTCAGACACTCACAGAAAGAGGCCTCTGCATTGACTTCTGGGATACGGTGAGTACAACGAAACAAAACAAATTTAGATGGATGGGTTGGGTTGGGGTATGAGTGGATGGATGGATGGATGGATGGATGGATGGATGGATGCATGGATGCATGGATGCATGGATGGATGCATGGATGGATGGATGGATGGATGGAAGAACGGATGGATGGATGGATGGTTGGATGGAAGAACAGATGGATGGATGGATGGATGGATGGATGGATAATTGGAGGGAGGGAGGGAGGGAGGGATGGATGTATGGATGGATGAGTGGATGGATGGGTGGGTGGATGGATGGATGGGTGGGTGGATGGATGGATGGATGGATGGATAATTGGAGGGAGGGAGGGAGGGAGGGAGGGAGGGTTGGATGTATGGATGGATGAGTGGATGGATGGGTGGGTGGATGGATGGATGAATGAATGAATGCATGCATGCATGTATGGATCACCCTCTAACCTATAATCTCTCTTTCATTTTCTCTCAGAGCATTGACACAGGTGCAGGGTTATTACTGAAGTCAGCATGTAACAAGTAGGTTCAGTTCATTTATAATTCAACAAGTAATTTTTAATTTCCACTTTCTTTTAAATGTAAAGAAGGAATCATCTTATCTGATTTTAATATTTTTTCTTTAATGATGGCAAAAAAAGAAATACAAACTAATAACCTTCCATACTTTCACAGCTTTCCACTACAGTTCTCACCCCTCCTAGAGCTTCTTAAGTCACTTGCTGGCGAAGAAAACTCTGCCGCAAAGGTATGTGTGTTGAGGCAAGGACTTGAGGACAACCTCACAATATTTCACAATCCAAAAAATATGTTTTTGTTCTGTTAAATAGGTGTTTGAATACCTTGATAATATGCCGTCCTACACAGAACTGCTGCGTGAGAATAAAGTAGGAGATGTCGACTGCTCGGGAGATGACCAAGTGTGGAAGATAGTGAAACCAAAAGTGCTGTACAGAGGAGGTTAGAAGTGGCTGTTCATTGGAGGGATCTCATTTTGCTCAAATTAAAGCCCAGTTTTTACTTAGAATGCAAAATAAATGCAAGGGCAACTCAGAGTGCTTATTTCATTGTTAAAATAGACTCAAACTCAACGCAAGCACAAGCACAAGGAAAAGGAAAAATTTTGATCCTTGTAATAATAATAAATGTCTTTATTAGACATTACTACAAAACAAACGTTTGAGTTTACATTGAAATTTTAAAAAGTGAACTTAACTAAATAAAATTGTACAAGCATTTATTTATAAAACAGCATTTAAAAAGTTCTAATTCTTGGGAGAATAAAATCATGTCTACTCTTGCGTAGCTTGATGTTTCTTCTTGGTGGGAGCAGTGAATGGAGGACATGTGTCTCGTCATCCTTGATCCTGTCCCATAGATGTCGATCCTTTCCTTGCAATAAATCCACTGTGCAAGTGCATCCACAAGTGTTGCTATTGAAACCTGACTTAAGATGTTCTGGATTTGTTTTGACATATTATTGTAATATTGGATTATTTTATTCCTTTCAATTATTTTAGTGAGGTCACTTGAACAACACCTTGTCATCCCCAGTCAGACCCTTGGTGTTTTGCTTCCAGCACTACAAGGTCAGTACTGAGCTGCTTTGTTTAGAAAGTGAAGAAAACATCACATAACATTTCACAGTTGCACTCAGGAAACTAGTTCTAATTTTCTATGAATTTATCTGATCTTTAGGTTCTGCAGTCGTTCGATGGAACTACGACTATTCATGTTGGAAGCTGTTCGTCTTTGAGATGGATTCTTTTCTCCAATCAGTCAGCCTTGGTGCAGGTCAGTTGAAAGTAAGGTGTTCTGTAGGTTGCCACTGTAGGTTGCCACTTGACACTTCTAGGAATGGCATTATTACGGCATTTTCCCCACCAAAGTCAAATGAATAAGAGATTGCAGTACAACGGGTTGAACTTAAAAGACAGATTACAAGTGAACAAGTGTTATGACCTCACCTGATGTAACCTTTACTTTTCTATATGTCATATTATCTCATCAACATTATAACCTAACTCTCTTTCAGCTTTTTTCTGCAAAAGTCTAATGATTGAAATTTTACAATAGAGATATGACATTTTTGCCACTTTATGGCAGATAAGAAGTCTGTATGCTTTATGATATCACCTGATGTATAAACCTTCACTTCAGTCCTTGGTGCTGTAGTACCGCCTCATCTTACAGTGTCTTTGCAGCCATCTAACTCCCTTTTCTTGTCTTATAAAAAGATATACCTGTACTAAGTAATCTTAATTTTTTACCACAGGTCTCAGGGAGGATAACATTATTGCTATTGTTGACTTGACAAATGAAATACTAAAGAACAACTGGTCAATAGCAGAGCAACTGGAGCCTATCATATCAAGATTATATTTCATCGTACAAAGGTAAGCGGAGATTGTTCTTCTTGTGTGTATATTGCATGGTGATCCAGTAGTGGTAGTGCTATTCTTTCACCTCTGGGGTCTGTGGTTCAATAGACCTATCCCGAATTCGCTTGACTGGCCACAAAACAATGGTTTAAAGTCGAGGTTGAACTTGATGAACAAAATAATCAAGTCCAGTCTCAACTTCAAACTATTGTTTCGTGGTCAGTCAAGCGAATTCAGGATAGGCCTATATCTGAACTCGTCATCACATGAGAGTAAAATTTGTGGGGGCTCTCTCTTGATTTCAGGGGTTTTTCTCTGGGCTCTCAAGGTTTCCTCTTGTCGTCTTGAAATTATCTTCTTCCTCTTTCACACCATGGTACTAAGAGTCCCGTCTGAGCTCTCCCTATTGGGTGGTCTTTCACATTCATTTTTCTAATTGTGTATACATGTACCTCAGTTATATTTATAAATAAAGTCGTAAAAAGATAACTAATGGTTATACCTTTATAATAATACAATAAGAATTTCTAATCTTTATTTCTATATTTTGATTCATATTATTATGCTTCTATGTTTTTAGATGCGCACCTTCACCTAATCTACCCCAGAACCTCCTTGCTTCATGCCTGTCTTGTTTGGCCACTGTTGCTTCCCATCATCCATTGCAGGTACACCTGCTACAATTATAGCATCATACATCATCATAGCATCATATATAGAGTATTAACAACTATGATTTTCTTAAGGTGCATCACTACCACACTAGACAATAACTCTCACAATTTGTTTCATGATATTTTGCAAGACAGTTGGCAGGAAAAATTGCCCAGTCACAAAAATTTTATCCCACAGCTTGTTGCATTGCATTGCTGCGATAATTGCAAGAAGGAGAATAAAACTATTCTTTTTGCATGGGTTGGGGTAACAATTTCTCAATATTTGCGCAGTGTAACACCATTTTTCCTCCATCATTTCTATCAGGTTTGGTTCAGCCTTCAACAAACAGGATTCCTTCCTCACTGTACATCAGCACATTCTATTGATGAGAACAAATCAACCATTGAGTAAGTCATCCAGTTTACAATGGCACTGGGGGGAGGGGATGGGTTGGCAATTTGTCCAGGGGGAGGAGAGAGTGGGGAGACAATATCATTTTGGAAAACAGCTCAGGATTTGTGAGGATGTTTAACTCCAGGTTTATGTTTAAGGTCAATGAACATTGCATCTGGGAATCTTGGTGTTATACTCAGTACTAGAGAACAGCCGCTCGGACAATACCCAATCACCATGGCAACGCTTCGTCTGTTCCTGCAGCTGATGTGTGGTATTGGTCAAGCTCAAGAAGAAACTGACCAACCTGTCAATTTCCTGGATTTGGCTGCTTGTCTGGTGTTTGTGCTCAGGGAGACATTTACTGGCTTCTACAAGTGGAAGTTCACGGCTGCAAAAGATCGAGAGGAGATTGGTAATTCATTTATTGGATGACTAATGTTGCCTCACACCACCCTGCTCAGTAATTTTATTTGTAGGCTTTAGTTATAATTATAGGTCTTTACAATATTCAGGCCAGAGGTGAGAGGGTCCTGCCTCTAATCACACTCCCCCCCCCCCCCCCCCCTCATCTCTTTTCTCCTTTCCCCTCCCTTTGTCTACTTGGAACTCTTTCCTTTCCTTCCTCCCGTCCCCTTCTGACCCCCATCTGCCCCCACCATACTCCCAGATACACTTGCATTGGTCTCTAGAGGCAGTTTAAATATTAATATACCTTGCATCCTTACAATCCTTGTGTCTTCCCAGAATACTCAAATTGCAACGGCAAATATCTAGCACTGTCAAAACATGTCTTTTGACATCTGAGTCTTCATCATATCGTAGGTCAGAGGAGTTTGGAGATCTTTAACGCAGTTTTGGGACTTCAACTAAAGAATCCACAGCAAAAAAAAGATGAAGGGATGGACTTGGATATATCTGAAGCCAGACAACAGATAAGGTACATTGTATGTGCATAACAATTAGTAATGCTATGAAAAACAACATTTATTAAATATCGTGGGGAAAATATATCAAATATATATTATCAATAGTATGCAAATGCTCCAGAACATTTGCATACTATTACCCCACCATGGAGGGCGTGCCCCCCCCCCCTCCCCAACCCAACTATTCCCTGGAATTTTTTTCCAATTTTCTTTCATCAAAACCTTGTGATTTTGTGTTTCTTCGGACCCCCCACCCCCTGGGGATTTCTGATTTCATTCATGGTGGTGTATGGATATCATTGTCTCAATCACCACCACCACCACCACTATCTTTATTATTACATGTATGTACATCAATAGCCAATGGCTAACAAATCTGTGGTCCTCATTTCCTCATTCCATTATCAAATGGAATTTAGATATTAAATTGAAAAACGTAGAACCTGCAAAAAAACCCTCGAAGCACAGGAAAGAACCAACAAGCAAACCCTACTCATGTGATGACAGGGGCTGCGGAGAGGGAGGGGCTAGGGGGGCTTTAACCCCCCCACTTTTTTCCCATGATTTTTTTTTTCTTTTTTTTTTTTTTTTCATGATCAATTTTTTTTTTGTAATTTCTTCATGTTTATAGTAGCATGCTTAATACATTTGTAGCTCTTCAAATTAATTTCTCTGGAATTTTTTTTTTTTTTTCTTTTTTTTTTTTTCAACAACGTTAGAACAACAAGTTTTTGTAATTTATTAAATATCTTACCCAAATTGTTTAAAAAGAAAAATCAAAAATTTAAAAAAATCAAAATGGTGCTGCAACACGTATAGACACAAAGATAAGAGAATAGGAATGTTTGTGCTAAAATACTGCCTCAGAACGATGGAAAGCGCGTCTGGAGAGTTTAAGATTGTAAAATATAGCTTGAAACCGCCTTCGCAGGTCGCTAGCCCCCTCACTCTTTGGGCCGCTCCGAGGCCCCTGGATGACGAGTTCATTGACAAAGCACATGTATAGTACATTGCCACTATTTTTGTAATATCTTTCTTACTAATTGCAAGTCTTTTCCTCAGGTCGGCATTAGTCCTTCAAGATGTTCTTGCATTTAGTTTACTAAACACAGCAGCAGGACAGTCGTTACTTTACATCCTGGGTACGGGTGTGGATACTGTAGATAGACTCATCTCTGTTGGAGGGTACGTAATCAAAACACACCACTATATCTCTCTCTTATCGTCTGTCCAGTCGTATTTCGCTTCTTCAGTTGGCAGTTTCTCGGTCGTTAATTCTGCATATCATTGGCATTTTCAAAGTGTGGCTCCCATCCAATGAATCCAATTGAAATTTCAATTCTGATAATTGTTGAGGAAGGAAAACCTAGAGAAAACCTCTCGAAGCACAGGAGAGAACCAACAAGCAACTGTCCTCACACTTGATGAGCGCCGGTATCGTGTGTTGCAGTGCTGAGAGGTTGTAAGCACTCTTCCCACTTCACCAACCATGTATTTTTTCCTATACTATTTCCTTCATTTTCTGTTTTGTTGTAATCTTGTTTTCTAGGGCT
>NW_028292574.1:4155489-4195489 GCF_029948245.1 Actinia tenebrosa | reverse complement strand
ACAGAGTTAAAAAGAGAACAAGGTGAGAGGGAGTAGTATAGGGAATGGGGGTTCCAGCGCAATCTCAACACGGGCAAGACCCACGTCAAAAATCCACCTACGGACAATCCCCACTCCAAGTGTGGTTGGGGGCAACAGCGCAAATATGTTAGTCTATATATGGAGTGCGAAGAATGTAAGAGAACTTTTAAGAAAGAAGCGGATTTGAAAAAGCATTTGAAAATGAAGACGAAGTGTATGAGCAGTTATGATTGTGGATGTGGTAAGAAGTTTGAGACTAAGGTTAAATTGTTTTGGCATTGTCAGGACTGTGAGTACGACTACGACGACCTAAAAAGTGCTTGGTATTAGGTATAAAATATTTCCTATTATATAGATGGAATCCCAAAGCAACTTCAGCACGGTGACAATACCCGGTAACGGTGAGATTGACGTTAGACAGTTTTGGCGTCAGTCAGAAAGGAAGGTTAAAAGGACTCTCCGAAAAGGTATAGAAGAATTAGGAGCCCTGAAAGCGAGCATAATGGTAGAAGTAAGTTTGTCAAAAGACGAGGTAATGACGACAGCAATGTTGCGATCAAAGTCGTTAGTGATATTAGAATCCACGAATCTGGATAGGTCACTCAGTGAAGCCTTAGAAGCAATAATGGAGTCGCTGTCTAACTACACGAAAGAAGGATCGGGTTGGACAGTAGAGGAGGTTGAAGGAATAGAGATAAGTATAGCTAGGTACGTACCCATACGAGGGGGGAGTTACGTACCGCTACCAACGTGGGTAGAAAGGAAGAAGGCTATTGTAAACGTGAAGAATGAAGACAATCGATGCTTTATGTGGGCAATCAGGTCTGCACTGTATCCAGCAGAGAAGGATCCCTGTAGGACAAGTAAGTATCCCACAGATGATTTAGAGTGGGATGGTGTGGAATTTCCCATGCAGTTGATAGACATCCCCATATTTGAGGAAATAAACGATCTAGCAATTAACGTTTACGGAGTCAGAGAGCAGACGATAGTACCGTTAGTTCTGTCAAAAAGTAAAGGAGAGCGCGTACATTTATTCTACCACGGCGGACACTACTCATGGGTTAAACACATTAGCAGACTATTCTACAGACATACTAAGCACAAAGGCAAAAAGTACTTCTGCGACTGCTGCTTGCTGTCATTTACATCCTTAAATACCCTAAAGAAACACGATGAGATCTGCCGCGGAGTCGAAGAAGTGGCGCAACGGATCCAGATGCCCACCAACAAAGAGCTTTCATACGCAGACCATCAAAAGCAGATGCAAGTACCTTACGTGATATATGCAGACTTCGAAGCGTTGATAACTAAGGAAGAGCAGAAACGTGGCGCCACGAATAAGGTAGGATTACACGAGATCTGCTCCTTTGGTTACATAGTAGTCAGATCAGATGGTAAAGCAAACCCTCCTGTGATTTACCGAGGTAAGAACGCAGCTAATGAGTTTCTAGAAGCATTGCGAGAAGAGGAGGGGGAGATAAGAGAACAATTAAGACGTCCAAAGAAGATGGAATTTACCAAAGAGAACCAGGAGGCTTTTAACAAGGCAAAAAAATGCCACATTTGCCAACATACGCTTCTTCAGTTTGGAAGACGAGCCAAGAAAGCGTGGGATGAAGATGGAAAATATTTAGGAGAAGCTCATTTTAAATGCGGGAAGTATGCTAAGAAGGGTGAGAAGCCGGGAAAGCCCTCCACGCATTGCATTCACTGCCACAAAGCATTTGTTGAGGATTTCTATGTGGATAAGGTTAGGGATCACTGCCACATCACGGGTAAATACAGAGGAGCGGCTCATTGGAAATGCAATATAAACTTCAAAGTAAATCCAGACATGGAGATTCCGGTGTTCTTTCACAACCTCCGCGGTTACGACTCCCATTTGCTACTACAAGGAACAGACGGCTCCGACGTCAAATGCATACCCAACAACAAAGAGCGCTACATGTCCGTAACTGTGGGTAAGCTAAAGTTCTTAGATTCGCAGCAGTTTATGGCGGACTCCTTAGCAAACCTCGTAAAGTATAACACCAACTTTCCCATTTCCAGTCAATACGGCGCGGAAAGGAAAGGAGTCTACCCATACGAATACATGGACTCCTGGGATCGATTCAAAGAACCCCTACCACCCAAAGATCGCTTCTACAGCACCCTAAACGAGTCTGGTATAAAGGATGAGGAGTACCAGCATGCGTTAGACGTGTGGGAAAAGTACTCCTGTGAGAACATGGGTGACTACCACGACATCTACCTAAGGTCTGACGTAGTGCTGCTTGCAGATGTTTTCCAAAGCTTCAGAAAGATGGCTATGGAATATTACGGATTGGATCCCGCTAATTTCTACACGGCTCCTGGGCTCAGCTGGAGTGCTTTGTTAAAGAAGACAAATGCGCAGTTGGATCTCCTAACGGAGTACGACATGTACCGCTTTATGGAAGACGGTATTCGTGGCGGCGTATGCGGACCCAGCCGACGTTACGCCCGCGCAAACAACCCCTTAGTAGAGCACGACCCAGAGAAACCAACCACATACATTTACTACCTGGATGCGAATAACCTTTATGGTTGGGCAATGTCACAGTACCTACCTGTGAGAGACTTCGAATGGGATCCAGTGAAGCCGATAGACTTCTACATGCAGGTAGGAAAGGAGGAAGACAAGGGTTACGTCTTAGAAGTGGATCTGGAGTACCCAGAGCACCTGCACGACGAACACAATGAGTTCCCCTTAGCACCAGAAGCGATAGAGATACCATTTAAGCAGCTAAGTCCGCTGCAAAAGCAAATGTGTCCTGGTTACAAACCGTACAGGAAACTAACTATGAACCTGATGGATAAGAAGAAGTATGTGGTACATTACCGCAACCTGCAGTTCTACGTGCGACACGGAATGCGCGTAGAGAAGATCCACAGAGTCCTAAAATTCACGCAGGAACCCTGGATGCGCCCCTACATTGACTTTAACACGCAAAAGCGTACCGCAGCGAAAAATGACTTCGAGAAAAACCTCTTCAAACTGATGAACAACAGCGTGTTCGGAAAGACAATGGAGAACATCCGCAAGCGCGTAAGCGTAAAAATAGTCAGCACCAAAGAGGAAGCAGAAGCATACGTGTCACAGCCAGGCTTCGTTAGATACGTAGAAATGCTGAACTTCTACGTGATTCACATGAAAAAGGCAAACCTCTTACTAAACAAGCCCGTTTACACAGGCTTTACGGTGCTGGATCTATCGAAGCTGCTTATGTACGAGTTCTACTACGATAAGCTTAAGCCAAAGTACGGAGACCGCTGTCGCCTCCTGTACACAGACACCGACTCCCTAATTCTAGAAGTGCAAACGGAAGACGTTTACAAAGACTGCCTCCCCGACATAGACGAGTACGACACCAGCGGTTACCCGAAGGAGCACTTCCTTTACTCTGCGAAGAATAAGAAGGTAATTGGGAAGATGAAAGACGAAATGTTAGGAAAACCCATAGTAGAGTACGTGGGTCTGAAACCAAAGATGTACAGCGTGCTAAAGTTAGACGGCGTAGAAAAGAAAGCTAAAGGCGTAAAAAAGTATGTGGTTAAGAAGGACATTACGCACGAGTCCTACCTCAACGTATTACGAACACGCAAGGAACAGCGGCATAAGATGAACAGCCTGCGCAGCTACGGACATCAGATACATAACGTCACGCAGGAGAAGGTGTCACTGTCTGCATTTGACGGTAAGCGATGGATGTGTGATGACGGAGTGCATACGATAGCATTCGGACATCACACGATAAGCAGTTCTTCTTTGACGAACCCACGCGTGGGACCATCATGAAGATAATACAAGATGGGCTGACCCTTCTTAGCTATCGCACTTCGGATCTGGTAAGTTTCCAAAGACCAATTAGGATCCGTAGCTCTTTTGGATCCTCCTTCTAATTCACCCGGCTCATAGAGATATCGAACCGTGACATTACCTAATTTCTTTTCATGGGGGAAGACCGCCCTCGAACTTCTGATGAAGGACTTGTGTTCCACGTGTTTCTTTTTTATGGCATCCTTGGGTTTCATTCCCGTAGCCCTGGCCGCCTCGTTGTTCAAAGCCGCGACGACCTGGGGGAGCCTCTGAGTCCATTCCCTATTGCGTTTGGATGGATCTTCCAGCTCTTTCCAATACTGGTACCCAAAGAGACGCTCAGCCAGGGTTTTATTAAATCTTTCAACGATGCTCTGACCCCTGTGGTACTCAGCTTCAGCTCTCCTAATCTTAGTGCTGTGGTCTTTCAGGGTCTTAGTAACCACGCCCATAAACTCTGTCCCCGCATCCACTTGCAGCAGCTTAGGCCATTTCAAGACGCGCTTATAAATCCTACCTAGGGCTTCTGCGACTTCCCCAGAATCCTTGCTGGTTATAGGTTCGGCGTCCTTGTATCTGCTTGCGATATCAACTACGGTCAAAGCGTATCTATAGGTCTTTCTTCTTACCTTGTCGTGCGGTAAGAAAAGCAAATCCGCCTGATGAACTTCATTGGGGACATTTACGGTAAAGCTGGGCCTGGGAATGTACTTAGGCACGGGAAGATAAACCTGCCAGAGGGTTTGCTTTTTTAACCAGTTCTTAGCTGTTTCTTCTGATACCCTGGCCGCGGTCGCGAGTTTCTTGATAGCTGACGCTCCTCTCCAATAGCCTTCCGGCCCATAGTAAATCCTTTTAAGTTTGCCCTCTACGCGGCCCATTATATGAATTCCAAAACAAGATTGATCTTACGTCCGTTAAAATCCACCGTCTTTCCGTCCACTTTAATGGTGATGTTTATGCTTTCTACCAAATTAGATAAGTCATAGCTCAAAGAAATGGGAGTGTATTCTACCAGGTCAAATGGATTACCTTTGGGCAGAAACTTGGACATAAGAGAAGACTTTTCTCCATTGTTGTAACTATGGACCAAGTCGCAATAGACTTCGTAAGAGGATGCGACTTTCCATTTCACATCATATGTACTGCCGCTATTTATCGTGGTACTAGTAAGGCCCAGGAGTTCTACCAATGAACTGTCCTTTAGATTAGCGCTTCCACTATTTTTCTTGAATGTCATTTCATGGGGTAATCCTGTGGTAAGAGTATATCCATGCTTTGCTAGCTCCTTAGCCAGTGTTATGGGGGTGTAATGGGAATCTGGTATTTTTGGTTTGGTGCCGGAAGTTCCCATGACAAAGCCATTGACTAAATTATACCAAGAATTGTACAAAGAGCAACTAACCAACCGAACCTTACAGGCTTTGATGGGAGGATTCAAATACGTGGTAAAGTCATTCTTGTCGCTTTCCAAAAAGACGATCATTATATTAGATACGCCAAAGCCACGCCTCCGGCCAGCCCTGCGACTCCTACGAAGACCAGCTCACTATCTTTTTGTTTCTTAGAAGGCTGGTAGTAATTCTTGAACTGAGGCTTTTTTAACGCCACTGTGGGATGCGCTTGCGCATAAAGTTTGAAGGCGTAGTCTGTGTTTTCGAAGTTCTTGTCTGCCTGCATTTTGTCTTGGTAGTTCTTATCCAACCAATCCCTGTAAGCTTGTCTTTTTTCATTCCAAGCCGCTACGTCCCTTTGATATTTCTCCAGCGCTAAGTCGTGTCTCTTTCTTTCGGCGGCACCGCTTTTGTCGCCTCTAACTAATCTATCCAAATATTGACCACCATAATTAGCTCCAGTGAATGCTAAGGCTGCAATGACTCCACCTGCGACTAAGCTAACCATTATACATTAGGTAGGTACTTTTCCTTCCGTAGATAATCCTTTACCATGATAGCCCCGCCAACGGCAGCGGTCATCTTAGCAAAATTAGCGAAGCTCTTGCTTGGGTCTTCAGTAAAGTCTTCTTTGAGCACTTTCTTACCTACCCAACCAATACCCGCAACGATGGAAGTAATGATAGCTGCTTCTTCAACAGTTTTCAACAACGCGGTCGACATTATATTACAAAGCGAGAAGGAAAATCTAGGTCGCCACGGGTGATAAATCTACTCCATTTCAGGGATCTTACTCTTTTTCGTCTCTACAGGTGCGTGATATGTTGGCGGCACATGCACGGCCTCCCACTTTACTTCTGGCTTCATATTCCACCATTGTAAGTAAAGGCTGCCCGCTGCTATAGCAATTCCTAACGCACCAATGACGTCCCCAGGATTAATGGAGGATTCCTTTTCGTCCTCCACCTTTTCCACCTTCTTTGCTTTGTTCTTCTTATTCATCTCCGCGAGCTTCTTTCCCGCGGCAACTCTCCCTGGAGATTTAGCCTTGGTGATTCGTCGCTCCTCTACTTGAGGGGTTTCCTCCGCCTTCGATTCTGCTTCACTCATTTATATCTAAGGACTTGAAGGACTTGATAAGTAACTTAAGACGACTTGACTAAGTACTTAAGGATGACTTAACTAGGTACTTGAGGCGACCTGGGTAATTCCCGCGAATGACTTGACTAAGTACTTAAGGACGACTTGACTAAGTACTTGAGGCGGCTTGATCAGGTACCTCAGCAAGTGCCGCCTGAAAGACCTTTTCAACTTCTCTGTCCTTTTTGAAGTCCTTCCAAGATGTTCCGAAGGAACCTAGTACCTCCTTCAAGTCGACATGCTGAGCTACGTGCAAAGCCGCAGAGGCGACTGCCATTAACTTACCGCACTTCAAAGACAACCACCCGCAGGTTATCTTAAGTTCTTGGGATATGACATAGTCATCTCTTATGTCCTTCTGTAGTTGCTCCACGTCGTCTATGGGCAGTGCAAGTCCAAGCAATTTAGTGGCAAGTCGGATAGCGGAGTCTGCTACGGCGTCCGTGGTCTTACTTGCAAGGGCAGCCTCGTACCTCTTATGGAACTTCTTAACTTCCTCTTCCGACAGCTTATTAACCTGCTCATGGGTAAGTTCCTTACCTATCATTTCTTTACACTTCCCAGAAGACACAAGAATGTTAAGTTGTTCCTTGAGGTTACTTTCATCTAACTGTGTGGGGACTTCATCTATGAGCTGCTCAATGTCCATATACATTAGGAATCATAGATTCCAACCTCGTACGGAAACCTCAAAGAGAAGATCATCTTGGAATGTTGGTGCGTTTTTAAATGCCGCATGTATTCGTGCAGCTGTTCCTTGCTTATCTCGCCGCCGTAGTCGCTTAAAATGGTTTCCAGGTCAGACTTGCTCGGAGTATAAAATACTACGAGAGAGCCTATGTTTTCCCTAAAGGGCTTAGAGACACTGGTAAGCTGCTGGGAAAGCAACCAAACGCTGATATTGTCGTGTCTGCCGCTGAAAGCGAGCTTCACTAATTCGGAGGCGCGTCTTTTTACGTCGTCCCCGCAGGCGATGTCATCCAGTATGAGTAAAGTCTGCGTATCTTTAGGGAATTGCTTGTGCCAGAACTTCAAATGGCTGGATAACTCGTTAGGATCTAAGATATCTACGAAGAAGTCGTCATCTTTCGCTCCTATGCCTTCCCAGGTGCGGTTATTCACGTAGGTGGGACAAAGCAGCACTATGTAGTCAAAGCGGTATCTAAAGGATCCTAATAGCTGCTCTACCACGAACTGGGTCTTTCCGCAGCCGGTGGGTCCTACTATCAGAGCGTTACAAGGTATGTGATCTGGGTTCATATATAGATGGACCCAGTGGAAGCAGTAAGAAGGATTGCCGCCGACGCAAAAGATAAAAGAGACACCATAGAAATGCAAAGGGAGGAGATAGACCGGTTAAAAGAGCGCGTACAGGAATTGTACGATGAAATGTGTGGTCTGAAGCGCGCGGAACGGTTTGGCGCGCTTTTGACAATGGCGACGTGGGCTAAGGAGTCCATTAAGGACTTCATTCGGTACCCCCCATAGATATATGGACTGCATTACGTGCGAACTACCTGCTGACTGCATAATCCCTCCCAAAACACCGATACCCAAACCGTGTAAAAAATACACCTGCCGTCACTGTAATAAGGTATTCTCTGAAGAAGACTTCGTTGGACATTGGTGTCCCGCGGATACTAAAGCACAAAGGACTTTAGACGACGCTCGAGAAGAGTAAGAGGTCGCAAAGAAGATCTTACTAAGCCCCGGCAAGGGGAATTAGCATAGGTCTTTCTTTTTTATTGTTAAATTGTTAAATGCTGCAAAGAGGTCTCAAGTAAGGACCTATTTTTTATTGTTATTTTGTTAAATGCTGCAAAGAGGTCTCAAGTAAGGGCCTATTTTTTATTGTTATTTTGTTAAATGCTGCAAAGAGGTCTCAAGTAAGGACCTATTTTTTATTGTTATTTTGTTAAATCATCGTAATCGAAGAATGGTTAACATGATTATCTTTTTGCTGGTTTCAACGATGAGAAAGAATGATGCCTCATCTTTTAATGGGGGCTTAACAAAATAACAAGAAATAATAGACCCTATCCTAAAACCCTCTTACAGGGTTTAACAATTTAACAATAAAAAATAAGGTGTATATAATGAAGTGCGTGCAATGTGATAGAGCTTTTAGTAGCAAGCAGCGACTGCAATACCATCTTTCCAAGAAAGTCTGTCAGAAGACCATCAGCACTGTTTGCGGTGACTGCGGTAAGGAACTGTCCACAGTACAGGCCCTACGATATCACCGCGAGCATAGAGTCTGCCTTAAAGGCCATTGCCACCGATGCGATGAACCCCTCTTTGAAGAGAACTGGCATAAATACCGCTGCCGACGTTACCGCCTCGAAGAAGTCGTCTGTGAAACCCACGGCGATTTAGCAGAGCGATGTTGCCCCCTTGAAACCAGCCGGGCTTTAGTGCTGCGTAAAAAAGAAATAGACCAAGATTTCGTATGCTTTGACGACTACGAAGGAGTAAGATGGGAGAACCGAGAACACTGGGACGGCATCTGCGACAAATGTGGTTGTCAACGCAGCGGACAACATATTTGGTATTGCCTGTACGACGGCCCCAAGCCCTTAGACCACTACCTTGCGATACGAAAAGAATGGTCTAATATAGGATGTTACCTTACGTCGCAGCATTCGCAGGAGGAGCCTTGATTACGATATCGATCGATCTAATGTCAGAAAAAATGAGGTCCGACGTAGCAGACCAATGCCTAGAAGCCCATGAGGACGACTAATCACACAATGGATTAGCCTCCGCCTTTCTTTCAACGTCGAACTTCCATCGACCGTTGACTTTACCATAGCTACGTATGTGAGTGTACTCTTCACCTTGCAGTACGTACCGTACGCAGTCAGGAGCCCATAGACTGTACTCTTGACCACCGTCTTCCAGGACTAACCTTAAGCGGTTGATGTCCTCGAAGACAACGTAATTTTTTATTTTGTATGCGATACCTGGTATCAATTCACGCCAGTGAGTTTGTTCAACTATCATTATATTTATGAAATATCTTTCGGTGCGTTTGTAGCGTCTCCTGTGACTTGAAAGCCTTAACGCAGCCAGGACAAGGTATGCGAATGCCGTCGACGTAACGGTCGATTTCCCTGCAGATCAGATCGTAATCGTTGCTTACCATCGTTAAGTATCCATTCATTTCATATTGCGTCAATACCGCTTTTTGTTTGTCGGACAATACGCCGTTACCCTTTGGCGTCTTCAGTTCCAGACATAACCCATTGTATTTTTTATGGGAGTTAAGAACTAAGATGTCGGGTTGGCCTGCCTGGTAGCCCTTTTGCCAGCATGTTATCCTTTTACTGGTGGTATCTTGCAATTCCCCGAGTCCAGGTGCTAATAACAGCGTAGGGTGAAACCGACGCATGTAATCTACGACTTTCTTGTGCAGGTCAAACTCATTCTCGATCTTGAAGACCAACTTATTTGGACCATCCAGAGAGTACTTTCCTGTCTTCCTTAACGTAGGTAGGACATCCTCGAAGACCCAATCTTGAAATGCCTCTGCTGTCGGTAGCTTAGAGCCAAATATTAACTGATACAAACCAGATTCCGTCACGTACAGGGATTGTGGGTGTGAACCAGAAGGGAGGCGATTCACCTCTATTCTAAATTCACTAAGCCTCTTCTTATGCTTATCCCGCACGTGGACTTTAATAGCATCTTTGGTGTCTGCGTAACCTAATGCCTTTGCTACCTCTTTCGCCTTAAAGTACAGCTTGTCGCTTTGCACTATGCATTGCAGTTTAGTTTCGTTGTTTTCGAATACGCGGAGCATATTATACGTAAGGGATATTTTTATCCTCAGTCATCCTAGTACGCAACGCTTTTTAGCTGATTCATTTCCACGCTTAGCTGCGCGTCTGAGACTACGAAGACGTAGCAGTTTATTTTGTCACCGTCGCCAGCGGAGGCATTCTTGGTGCGCTTGATTTCCAACGTAATGCCGTCCTGGGTATTTACTAAACGTAAACCCTGGCCATGTAGGTCTTCGTCGTTAATGGTGCGCATGTCAATCCATAACGCATACTTATCATTGAAGAATTCCTCGGGGCTAATTTGGTCGCCAAACTTACGCATGGCCTCTCTGTACACGTCTGCGGGCTTTATCCCCTGGGAGTAGACCTTGTTTGGAACGCCGTTAATATTCACGCCGACGTTAGTAATGTTGGGGTTGTGAAAGGCCTCGGAGTCGCGCTTACCAGCCTCATAGGGTTTGGCAAACACCAGCATCAACCCCGTAAGACTTCTTCGGGGGAGGTTAATGCTTTGATTGATAACCTCATCCGTCTTATCCAAGAAGCTGAACGTCTTATACATCACTACGTGGTCGTAAAGGAATGCCTTGCCGGAGCTGTATTCCATGCCGGCGCTACGGGCCAGCTCTTCACTGTATACCGTTTCGTATTGTAACTCTAAGTTGGTAATAGAGTATGGGTGAACGGCTCCACTAATTGCGGTGGACATCTCTCCAAGGATGTTGGTCGTATCGGCCAAGGTTACTTCAAACTGTAACTCACTTAACTGCCTCGGGTAATACGCGCCATGACTCGTAATCACTTCGAAGTCCAACGGGATGATATACTTACTACCATAGGCCGTCTTTATTCGCTTCGCATCTGCTACTGCGGTTTCTCCGCTGGAGTCCGTGGGCTGTGTCTTAACAGGCGTGCGGACTTTACGCAGGATAAGACTACCAATTCCTTGTTCTATCCTTTGCGCGCGGTCGAAGGCTGTCAACCATAGGTCCTTATAGGTGGTATACAGATCGTACCTATTTAGATCCAAAAGTGATTCCCCGGCAAACTTGATTCTCATCTTAGAGACGAGGTTACGGCCGACGTTATTGACGCAACACCTTTCATCCGTAGTGCTTGGCTGCACCGCTAGGTCAAACCTTAGCGCCAGGGTGCCAGGAACCAATACTAGGTTATCCGTTAGGCGGGGTACGCCTACGTACAGGGTTTCCCCAGGTCTAGCGCTGCTGGGGGTGAATGTGACACGGTGAAAGGTGCGTTCTGCTTTCAGTCCGCCAACCTGCTTAGGTAATACGTTGGGGTTTAACTTTGAGCTTATCATATATAATGGAAGTAGAAGGAACGGATTTTGACCCCACCACCGAAGAAGGTCAAGTCGACATTAACGACGAAGAATACGACGCATGGACTAAAGGCGCGGAAACCGACCCCCTGATCTACGATATGGCTCTAGAAAACAAGTATGGCAATAGATGGAAAAGCTTCAAGGCCGCCTTGAATCGCATGTGGCAATCAAAAAACCACGGCAGCCCCGTCCCTGAGTACTTGGAGCTTCAAAACATAGAGCAGCCTGAGGCAGCCGCGCGGGAAACTGTAGAGTGGGCAACGCGAGAGTTAAGGATGCGTCATCCCCACATTGACACTGACGCGATAAGACTCACAGAAAAAGGAAACAAAGTCCTCATAAGCGTCAGAGACTTGAGACAACCCGACAAAGACCGCTGGACGAAACCACAGCTCCTTTTTGACGAAAATGGCTCGATCAAGGTTAACGTGGCAAGATTAAGGGGCTTTCAAGAGGCCGCCCGAAGCATGTTAGAAGGTATGGAAGCATTGAATGAAAGGATTGCGCTAGAAAAACGCGCTATCAAACTACAAGAAACGTTGAAGGAAAGGGAAACAGAGTACGAAAGACAAAACCGACTACTTCTCGATGCTCAAAAGAAAGAAATCGAGGTCAAGGACGAAGTCATACTGCAACTCAAGCGAGAAGCTGAAACGGCTTTAGACGAAAGAGACCAAGCCCGACACGCCTTCAATCTTGCTCTAAAAGACCTGGATATGAGCAAGGAAGAAGCTAAAAACTTGCATATCACCATAGCCGGCTCTTTAGAGGAACGGCGGCAGTTGGTTACCGAAATTAACACTAAGGAAGAACAAATCCGGCAAAGAGATCAGGCTATTGAAGACCTGGAGGGGCAAATAGAGCGGCAGCAGGAAATAATCAACGACCAAACCCATCCCGAAGAGGAAAGGGAAGCAGCTCAAAAGGAAGTGGAGGCCCTCGAGGTACGCCTTGCGGAATTACAGGCTCAAAAGGACAACCTGGAAAAGGAGCTGGGGCTTACTACCAAGGAAAAGGTAAAAAGAGCCCTTTTGAAGTATGGCGTTCCGCTGGCATTTGCAGTCGCTATTAGCACCGTAGTAGGAGTTATCCTATCCGCGCTTAAGGCTACGGGCGCGGGCGTAAAGAAATTAGGCAATGGGCTGACGGACTTGGGAAAAAAGATGGCAGCCGGTCTTCCTGGGCTGCTGGGTTCGGTTGTTTCCTTGGCACTTAGGGCCGGCGGAGAACTGCTAAAGTTCGTGGGGAATAACGTTTGGATCTTGGTCGTCGCTATTGGAGTGGTACTCCTGAAGAAGATTCAGGGTTAATCTTATCTGGGTACGTTACTGGGGGCTTATCCTTGTCGGGTACCCGAGGCGTTCTCGGCTTGGGATAAGTAAAGATAGTATTCGCGCCGCCTCGATAATGCGGAACTAACGGCAGCACGCTCATGGTGCTAATGGGTTTGTGGTTCCAGGCGGCATCGTCGTTTTTATACACACCATTTATCACTACATAACCAAAGTTTGATCCGTCGCTGGTAACGTCGTCAGGAAACACCTGCAGCTTAGCATACTTACAGTTAACTACCACGTGAAACGTAACTGGTGTTAGGTTTTCACCGCTAAACTTGTTTGGCTCCATCGAAAAGTGAGCTACTCTCCTATTGCTCGAGGAAGTTCGATAGGGAGTTAAAGGCTCGTTATTCTCATCAACAAGCCTAAACCCCACGTTTGCGCTTACCAACGTACCAACGTTAATGGTGCAAACGACTAACGCAGGACCTCCAACTTCAACCCACATCCCCACATCGAACCACTCATGTTTGTTGTAACTCTCTGACCCTAGGTAGTGGAGGTAACGCATTTCGCTTAAATGTGGATTCATATATTTAAAGGCTAAGCACCGTAAGAGTGCTAATTGTCATGTGATTATAAGCCTTATTTCTCTGATCTTCTATGCTATTTATGCAAACGCTCCCGGTGTCGTCTACGCGTATCTGCAGCTTTACCTCCCCATGGCAATCGGCAACCATGTGTAAAGTCCAAACCGATAAATTTTCAGCGCTACTCGTCGGTGGTTCTGCGGAAAAGTGCGCTGGCTCCCTGTTGTTCGTCTTCGCGCGCATTGGCTGTAGTGCGCCGTTAACATCGCAAAATCGAAACCCAATGTTAGCATGACTCGCGGAACCGAGGCAAATGCTACAAAGGATTAACTTCTTCCCTGAGTAGTTCAAATTCACGGACATGCCCGTGACATCAACCCAAGATGCTTGGGTGTATTTTTTCTCGCCTGTGTAAGTCGTATAAACGCAATCTACTCCAGCTACGTAGGGGTTGTTCATCGCCATATATAATAACTCAGACCAACACCCGCGGCTGCTAAGCCGGCTTTTAGTAAGTTATGGTCGTATTCCTCGGGTATCGTAGGCATAACATGGGCCTTCTTCGATGGTTTCTTAACTACGGGTAGCTTCGCTTCGTGTGACTTTTTTGGCTTCTCTACGAAGTGAGGAATGTTCCTAAGAGTGTCAGAGTTCACGTCGTTCACCCCAAACTTCATATCCTTAGTAGCTCGCTGCAGCTTGTTGTTATAACCCACAACGGAATTGGTGTTAATAACTAAATTACTTGGCATTAACCAACAACCAGGCGACAAAGCGTAATCCAGTCGCACTTTAGACTGCTGCACCGCTAATTGATATCTCTGCACCGACTTGGATATATCGTTCTCTATTATTGCAGACTCAAATAAAGTTAGGAATTCTTGTTGCGTTTCCTGTGAAGCGCCTTGGGATCCAACAATGGGGTTGCGGGTATTTACCTGCGCTCCCAGGATGCAGTACACGAATGCTTCAATGCTACGGTTAATCCTGGCTAGGTTCCTTAAACCTTTTCCTTTCATTAACACAAATGGATCCCAAGTGCCGGGGTAGTTCGTTTGAATTCTAGTAATTAATGAATTATTACCCTTATTACCACCCATATCACTGAACTCTAACTCATTACTTGGGTATTCCTGATGTCCGTAGTCAGCCGGCTTCTCACCATTGGCACCCCAAACGTAAACTATACCCAGCCCATGCGTCTTACCCTCCTTATAACGAAAGTCTTTTTGCTGTGGTTTGAACTCATTAATTAACCTTTCCAGGGCTGCGGCGTCATATCGGTTATTCATTGGATTAAATGCTCCATCTCCTGGTAGGGGTGCGTTAAGCTCCTTCAACAACCTCCTTACCGTAAAGGCAACGTGAAACTGCATAATTGGAATGTGAAACATGTCCGCGGCAACACCACAACCTTTAGTGGCAGCCCAAATAGCAAAGTCTAACTGCTGCGGCCAATACCGCATATTGGGCCCTGCTAACCATTCCCTGGCCTCTTTACCCGACGTATGCTTCAACATCGTATTCTTATAGATATTTCTTAGTATTACGTTAAATGATTGTTTACCCACTGAAATCTTCAGGTGCGTTACCAGCTTTTCGAAGTTGTTTACACCACCTTCAGCATCGTAAAATGGGTAATCTTCCGTGGTTAACAATAAGTTTCTAGGAAAATTAGGTGCTTTATGCTCGGGGTTTGGTGGCCTTTCTTTATGAACGGGGTGTACAATCGTCAATCGCTGCACCTGATCACCTACTTGCTCCAGCTTTGAATGTTTCAAATCCTCATTGCTGTACATCCTAGAGCCGTTATAGTAAATCCCATCGGGTCTTCTTTCGAACTTACTAGGGTCTGCATGCGGAAACATCTTCCTAAAGGCCCTCCAGTTCCAGTAATCCCGGTTGTCGTGATGTGGCTGCTCCTCAATATCATTCCCAAAAGCGTCGTACATTAGTATATATAATGGATGTTATACCATCAGCACCTAAGTTGTACCCAGATGTTCCCTATACTACACCTAACGAACTAAACGCCGAAAACTTTCGTCTGAATAAAGCGAACTTAATCCTGGCTTACTTGGAAGGGCAGACAAAACACTATGAAAAAGTTAGGAAGAAATACGTTAGAGCCCGGACTACGCTACATAAGATTGCGATAACTTCAGGATCCATATCTGTTGTGTTAACGGGCTCTGGCGTTGCTACTTCGCTTACTGGGCCGGGAATAATCGTTGGAGTTCCTTTGGCCGGCGTTGGGGCAACCTGTGGTATTATTTCTGCTGTTGCTACGGGTATTATGAAAAAGCTATCCACGAAAATATCCAAGCATGACACGACAATAGCTCTGTCTAGGGCTAAAGTAAATACTATTACCGATCTTGTCTCAAAGGCTTTGCGTGACAGAAAGATAGACGACGTAGAATTCTCGCTTATCTTAGCCGAAGAAGACAAATACGAGAAACTAAAGTCGGACATAAGGAATAAAAAAACAGTCGTAAAAGATCTTTCCGAGGAATCTCGCAAAAAGATCTACCAAGAAGCGAAAGAAGAGCTTCAAAGAAAGCTTGCTCAGTAAACATCTGCTTCGAAAAGAGCGTGACGGGATTCTATTTACATATCGAACGTCAGTCTAGAAATTACGCGTAATCTTATGCCATAAGATTTATACCATAATACACGGTATGACCTTATTTAGTAAATTATTACGCGTAATATATATTATTTAGCGAATTATTACGCGTAATATAAATTATTTGCATGACCTTATTTGGCGAATTATTACACGTAATTTCTCATCTTATGCCATAAGATTCGCTATCTTCTTGGAATCCATCCTAACAGGGGGTGGTTGGGGTCTATTTTGTAAAATATTTCGTAAATTACGTCAGGATAATAAGGAATATCCTTATTCAGCCGACAAAACATCCACTCGGCTCTGCTCATATCAGAAACCTCAGGAATAGACTTACCGGTAATTTCAGACAAAAGATAGGGAATAGCTTTGTAATATTTCCCTAGCTTTAATTTTTTCAACGTTTTCCGTAGACTTTGTGGGGTTGGTTCTTCTAAATGGTCTATGATTTTCTTCTTTACTTCGTCGCTTAAATATATCGGATGTAAACCTTGGATATGACTCATCCAGTCCCTGAAGTATTTTATTCTTTTGTATGGGGTCTTCTTACGACCTCCATTGGCATAATACTGCTCTCTGGTAGCATTTGGTACGGCATTACGAATATTCTTACCACACTCGTAACACTGTGCTGACGTGTCGTCTTCTATTTGCATTTTCTTACCACAACAAATATACTTATTTGGTTTAGTAGGTACAAACTTGGGTTTCAAGCACTTTACACAGAAATCATAAACAAACTCTTTACATTCTTCGCACTCCATATATAGACTAACATATTTGCGCTGTTGCCCCCAACCACACTTGGAGTGGGTTGTTTCCGTAGGTGGATTTTTGACACGGGTCTTGCCCGTGTTGAGATTGCGCTGGAACCCCCATTCCCTATACTACTGAGGGATATTTGAATTGCAGGCTCTGTATCACATGTGAATGGAATTTGTCTCTACTTTGATTCAAAGGTTTTTCTTCGGGTTTTCCGCTTTTTTTTTCTACTTCCCAGCAAAACTTAAGGAGCTGAACTCCAATTTGATTTGTGTGTTAGCCATGTGTTAGCCACATTTGTGTGTTAACCGCAAACCCGTTGGCTCAGTTGGTAAGAGCATCGGACTTTCGTGCGGGAGGTCGTGGTTCGAGTTCCGGCCGGACCAACACTCAGGGTCTTAAAATAACTGAGGAGAAAGTGCTGCCTTTGTAATTACATCTGCAAATGGTTAGACTTTCAAGTGGCTCGGATGACCACTTTAAATGGTGGTCCCGTCTCTCCACACTCATCATTACTAACCATCATAGGAGAGACGTAAAAGAACCACTGAGGATGTAAAGAAACCCTGACAGTGATCACCCTCAATGCCTACACTTCATACTAACCATCTCTCATGCTTGTAAATTGCATAAAAGCAATCTGTCATTCACTTCTCAATGTAAAGCGCCTTTGATTATATTCATATAGAAAAGGCGCTATATAAATTCATAAATCATTATCATTATCATTATGCCCTGACCCGGCCCTGACTTAGATCAGCCCGGAGGATGTTTCAGGGTATCGCCAAAATTCTAAGGTTTGAAGGTTTTGTGTTTAGTGCTATGTAGTTGAAGTCTCTTGGGTTTTTTTTTTTTTTTTTTTTTTTTTTTTTTACCAGAACGGAATCAGACGATGGTTTTATCACCGCAAAACACGTAAGACGTTACAGCCTACCAGATGTGAGCGATACCGAAGACAGTGATGATGATGATGATGATAACGATGTACATAATAGTTATGAAGATGAACATGATGGTGATGACGAGGATGCTACTCCCAGTGGCTCCTGGTGTACGATATCCTAGAAATACATGATCGAGTATGTGATTGTAAAAGCGTCTTAAGGCTTTTTTTTTCTCTCGCAATTTCTGGCCTGAAAACAAAATTTATTCCACCAAGTTATGAAAAAAATGTCTAACTACAGATAATATTTGAGTATTTGAAATTTTAATATTACACTTATTATATCTACCTATTTTCTAGATGTACCAATTTGTTGCTTAAGGTGGCTGCCTACTTTTGAACGTTCGAATTGAGCCCACGATGAGCGCGCGCTCAAAAACCGCTGAAAAATCTACAAGATTTTATTGAAGAACCATACGCGTTTTGAGCTTCAACAGGGCAAAACCCTCAAATTTTGCACTGGACTCTATATTTTTTAATAACTCATTCGAAAAAACTCCTAAAAATCTAGGTTATATCAACATTTTAGAAAAAGTTTAAATCAGTAACACATGAAAAAATAGATTTTCGTAGGGATTTTTGTTCGACTTTATGAGATTTTTTAAGAGCACCGAAACTACAAAATATGACAAATCAATATATCTCTCTCTCTTTTTGTCGAAAATTTCCATGTATTATTGTAGAATGATTGACAAGCCTTCGTTCGTGCAATCATAGAGTCTGCAAATAACTATTATCTTATGAATCTTAATTTTTTCCTAATCAATTCCGGTGGCGCAATTTTTACTCCAAAAGCTCGTGCGTAGGCTTCCATTAATTGCTGATTATCTCGAAAACGAGCTCGGGACACCCTATTTTTCTTTCCAGATTTGGAATCAGCATTAAATTTCAATTCGGAAAATCGAAGTTTTAAAAAAAGTTTAAATCAATTTCCAAAAGTAGGCAGTCACCTTAAAAACTGTCGGTTTTTTCTACCATTGTAAATATGTTTAGTAAATACAATAAACAATATTTGAACTTTGTGCTGGCTAACTAACTAACTATTGATCATAACACAACCTTAATAATGACTTAATAGTGATAGTAGGAAATTAATCTTGGGGTGTATCATAGCCGCCATGTTGGTTGATGTTAACAATGCATTCCTCATTAAGCCTCTCTTGTTAGATCAACCAACATGGCGGCTGTTTCATCGTTCTTTAAATCTCGAGAGATTTTGAGTCATGTGGTTGCAATAAGCCTGAAGCGAGACGACGTTTTACCCCCGACTCTGTACCATAATAGTTTTTAGAATTCTTTCATATTAAAATTTTTGATTCCTTAGAGAATACAGGAACAATAGTCATAATTAAAGAACAAAAGCAGTGTGAAAAGGATTATGGTCTAGAGACGGGGGTAAAACGTCATCTCGCTTCAGGCTTATTCAAGAATAGCAACGTAAATACAAATAAAAACATCGTTAATAAACCTTTCCCATGCGTAGAAAGTGTCGTTATCCTAGAAATATATATATATTACTGATGTCATATTTACTACAGAGCTAAATATAAGGGGTCTTAGCTCCGTCTAAAATTGTTGATAACATGATTGATCAATTAAAACGACCTTATAACACAATTCAAGAATCACATTCAAATCACCTGCAGCGACTATTTCGAAATCACGTTCTCAAGGATTTTTTCCCTCATACGTAGGAAGTGAAAATAAACTACAGACGCCTGAACTTACATTTAACACGAAAAAATTATTTGAGCTACTTGTTACCCCGTGCCTCGGTGGCCTCGCCGAGCCAGACCCTAACCAGACCCTTACCTAGTAATGCCGTATAAAGAAGTTATTGTTTCACTGCTCGGCGCCCCTGTTTGATCCTTAGAAGCATTGAAGGAATTTGCTCGGTTTGTGGCAGAGCATGGTTGATTCCATCCAGGGTTTTCTGGCACTGTTCACGTTTTCTTCGCACTGTTTCCTTCTCTTTTAGAAACTCCATCATTTCACCTGATTTGAGAGCGTCCCTCAGGCTCTCGACGAGTTGGGCAATGAAGAAGTGCTGGATGCAGCGAGGAACTGTGTCAATGACGTTGAGTTTTATGGTGTTGAAACATTTGACTACGTTCTTCTTGGTGTTGGTAATCTGCTGTTTGTCCTGGTTAGAAAAAGAAAAAAATAATAACTAAACTAGATCGAACTATTTATGAGCAAGCTTTGGGAAAGTGTGTGTGTGTGAGAGAGAATTATTCAAAAGTTCAAATCGAACCTTGAAACAACCCCTGGGCTGATCAAAGTCAGGGGGGATAACTCACAGATAGAACCCCGAAACGGGGGGCTAGTATAAGTCAGGGCATGGCTAACTCACAGATTGAACCCTGAAACAACCTCTGGGATGATCTAAGTCACGGCATGGCTAACTCACAGATCAAACCCTGAAACAACCTCTGGGCTGATCTAAGTCAGGGCATGGCTAACTCACAGGTTGAACCCTGAAACAACCTCTAGGATGATCTAAGTCACGGCATGGCTAACTCACAGATCAAACCCTGAAACAACCTCTGAGCTGATCTAAGTCAGGGCATGGCTAACTGACAGATCAAACCCTGAAACAACCTCTGAGCTGATCTAAGTCAGGGCATGGCTAACTGACAGATAAAACCCTGAAACAACCTCTGGGCTGATCTAAGTCAGGGCATGGCTAACTGGCAGATCTAACCCCTCCGGGGGGGGGGGGGTACTCCCATATATGGACTATACGGGGATGATCCGCTGAACAGGGTATGGTTTCTCGAGCTTCTTGTCATAAACAGGGTATGCAATTTCACTCAAGTTCTTCCTGAGTTTCCTGTCATATTCAGGGCTTCTGCTTTCGTATTGACCGAAACTGGTTATTATGGTCGTCAAAAAAACGATACGCGAGATGACATGATAATTGAAACAGGAACTCAGTGCAATTAATTATATCTTTTGTCATAAACAGGGTCTACAATTTAGGTTTAATTGTCATAAACAGGGTACCCCTTTCAGAATCCCAGCGGAACATCCCTACCCAAATTCTGGCGGATTACCCCCCCCGGGGATCTAACCCTGAAACAACCTCTGAGCTGATCTTACATTTAATGCCGAGTCAAATCAAATGACAAAGATTAGAAAAAGAGTGAGTCGAGAGTCATTTTCAGTTAACTATCTCTCGATCATCTTTCATAATCAAATGATTAATACACTGTAAATATTTTTTATAGGGATAAAAATTACCTTGTAACTTGCGCCGCTGATACGACAAGATTCGATAAACTGAACGAGCTCATCTGGATGAAGTCTTCCAGACAAATGCTTGATCTGCTTGAGGAACCCGGGCTCAGTTGAAGGATAATTTCCTCCAAACGATCCTAAAACGTAAGAAATTACTACACCTCAGGAAAAAAGAGGATAAGGATGACACACCTCAGGGAGAAGGATGACACACCTCACGGAGAAGGATGACACACCTCAGGGAGAAGGATGACACACCTCACGGAGAAGGATGACACACCTCAGGGAGAAGGATTTCTATGGATGTGAGATCCTCAGGCATGACGAAGGTTAAACGTGCTGACTTGAAACGGCTCCGCAGTTTTTATCTTATTGGGTCGTTAATCCTCACTTTTTTTACTGAAAGCCAACGCAAGATAACACATGAAACTCAAGTCTTCAGACAAAATGATATTCTGGTACCGAATCCATACTTTCAAGAGTATAAACCAGCACAAGTTGAATTCATCTTGGTATCAATCTCAAACAACAACTCGGCGTTCTGGTATGCCCGACCACGGAGACGATTCTACAAGCAAAGAATTAAGTTCTACAGTAACCACGACGCTAGTTTTCAACTGGAGCTTCGTATACTATCTTGTGGAGACATTCATCCTAACCCTGGCCACGACGACAGAAACAATAATGACAATGTAGACACAAAAAATAAGGTGACAAATCAAACCTCGAAGTTATCAGTATTCTACTCGAATGCCAGGAGTATCGTAAACAAAATCGCAAAATTGCAACTAGAATTAGCCAAAAGCCAAGTTGACATCATAGTCCTTACTGAGACCCATCTAGACGCTTCGATAACGGACGCCGAAGTATTCGGCAACGACTATAGTGTTTATAGAAGAGACCGTCCTGGAAATGCGGGAAGACATGGCGGAGGAGTGTTGATTGCCACGAGAAATTGTATTATAACTTCTTTAAGAGAAGATTTAAATTGTCAATCAGAAATACTCTTTATTGATATAACTACCGGGAACAACAACAAGAAGTTAACCATTGGAGTGTTTTATAGACCACCAAACAGCAATCTCAAACCTTTAGAAGACCTTCAGAATTGTCTCACTAACATTTCAACTACGGATTTATTAATACTTGGTGACTTTAATCTTAGCGAGTTTGACTGGGCTACCAACCAACCTACAAAAACCTCTGAACATCACACTCTTCTCAGAAATAATTCATGATAACTTTTTACAACAATCAGTTGATGAACCTACTCGCGAGAAGAATATTTTAGATCTTGTACTAACTACAAATGCTGATTTGATTAAAGACCTCGAAGTCGGAGAACCCTTCTCCGACCACAATTCAATAACTTTCAAAGTGGACACCCATCCTTATCAAAACCGTGTGTCAAAAAAAGAAGTCTACGCATTTAGCAAAGCCGATTGGAATCATCTTAGAGCTCTGTTTAATAAAACACCGTGGGATTGTATTTTGGAAGACGAAGATATAAACACCAATTGGGAAACCTGGAAAGACCTTTACTTTGCAGCAGTCAACGATAGTATACCAAAATACCGTCAAAAAAGGAAAATTAGTGCACCATGGATTACCAAAGATCTAATAAAACTGTGCAGGAAAAAGAAAACCCTCTATAAAAAAGCCAAAAAATCGAACAACGAGGAACAGTGGACTGCGTACCGTAATCTAAACAACTCTTTGAAAAAGCAATGCAATTCAGCAAAATGGAACCATCTGAAAGATCTAGCAAACAAATTAAAATCCGAGAACAATTCAAAGCCATTCTGGAACTACATGAAATCAAAACGAAAAGGTACCAACGACTTAGTGTTGCTGAAAGAAGGAAGTCAAGAAGTGACAAGTGATCAAGACATAGCACAACACATGAATGAATACTTTTCATCTGTATTTACACGAGAACAATGCATCCTTCCAGAATTTGGCTTTGTTGTTACTGAAAAGTTACGCAACGTTCAATGTTCAGCTAATGAAGTGGAAAGTTATCTAAAAGAATTGAACATTCACAAGTCCCCTGGGCCCGATCAAGTACTACCGCGTATCTTGAAAGAATGTGCAAAGGAATTATCCACATCACTGTGCAAGATGTTTAACAAGTCGTTTTATTCTGGTACACTTCCATCGGACTGGAAAATTGCAAATATAACTCCAATCCACAAAAAAGGTCCAAAACACAACAAGGAAAATTACCGTCAAATCTCGTTGACATCTATCATTTGTAAAGTGGCAGAGAAAATAGTACGATCAAGAGTCATAGCCTTCTGGACAGAACATCAACTATTAAACCAAAATCAATTTGGATACTTAAAAGGCAGATCAACGGTAGGCCAACTTCTAAGTAGCTATAATGACTGGTGTTTATCAAGAAATACCTCAAAAGCGACAGATGTTATCTTTTTAGACCTGTCAAAGGCGTTTGACAGCGTTCCACATGAACGCCTACTCTTCAAGCTTAACAGGTATGGCATTGACGATCAATTACTATTGTGGTTCAGGAATTTTCTAACTAATAGAAAACAAAGAGTGCAAATACGTGGATCCTTTTCTGATTGGTCTCCAGTAACATCGGGTGTCCCGCAAGGTTCAATTCTGGGGCCGATCTTGTTTCTGTTATATGTAAATGACATTCCAAATGTAGCAACATCAAGCATCAAATTGTTTGCTGATGATACTAAGATCTATCGACGACTAACCGACGTTGGGGATGTAACAGCTCTACAGTCGGACCTTGCTTCTTTAGAAGACTGGGCGGCGGATTGGCAAGTCAAGTTTAACCCTAAAAAGTGTGAAGCCATGAGGATAACTCATAAGGGTGATAAGAATAGAACACAATATCACATATCCGACACAGCATTAAAGAACGTACATGACTACAAAGACCTTGGAGTTATAATGTCGAGCGATCTAAGTTGGTCCAAACATGTAGAAGCAATTGTACATAAAGTAAATAAAGTCCTTGGTTTAGTTAAACGTACCACGGGTAGTAGAAATAAGGAAATCTTTTCCATACTCTATAAATCACTGGTCCGTCCCATTCTGGAATATGCATGCCCAGTTTGGGCACCACACCTAGTAAAGGATATCCATGCAATTGAATCTATACAACGAAGAGCGTCACGCATCGCACTAGGTCAAAAACGACAAGAGATGGCATATGAAGACAGATGTAAGATACTCAAATGGAACTCTTTGCAACTTAGAAGGGAATTCCTCTCTCTAGTTGAGTGCTATAAGATTGTACACAAGATGAACGGTCTAGATTTCAGTGACTATTTTGAACTTTGTAAAAGTACGAAAACGAGAGCTAATCACCAATTTAAAATACAGACCAAATCTGCTAGAATAAATTGTTACAAATATTCTTTTTTTGTGCGAATAATCAAATCTTGGAATGATCTTCCTAATAACGTAGTAAATCATACAGATGAACCCAACGTAAATAAATTTAAAACAAGACTTAAGAAACACATGAACATTTTTTGAAGTTAGTATTGTACATATATATATATATATATTATTAGTTCTTAAAATTATTTATTTATTTTAAATTAGGGGACTTATATAGGGCTAACCTCAATGTCTTCCTTTTCAAAATATGTAATCTACATTTTTGAATAAAGTATTATTACACCTCAGGGAGAAGGATGACAAACCTCAGGGAGAAGGATGACACACCTCAGGGAGAAGGATGACACACCTCACGGAGAAGGATGACACATCTCAGGGAGAAGGATGGCACACCTCACGGAGAAGGATGACACATCTCAGGGAGAAGGATGACACATCTCAGGGAGAAGGATGACACACCTCACGGAGAAGGGTGACACACCTCAGGGAGAAGGGTGACACACCTCAGGGAGAAGGGTGACACACCTCAGGGAGAAGGATGACACATCTCAGGGAGAAGGATGACACACCTCAGGGAGAAGGATGACACACCTCAGGGAGAAGGGTGACACACCTCAGGGAGAAGGGTGACACACCTCAGGGAGAAGGATGACACACCTCAGGGAGAAGGGTGACACACCTCACGGAGAAGGATGACACACCTCAGGGAGAAGGATGACACACCTCAGGGAGAAGGATGACACACCTCACAGAGAAGGATGACACACCTCAGGGAGAAGGATGACACACCTCAGGGAGAAGGATGACACACCTCAGGGATGAACTTTTCGCTAGGTTTACTTACCTTTATGTTGATTGGATAGTAAGGTAGCTATGGTATTTTGGACGTCTTGTGGCAGAGGAATACTGACACTTAGAACATCAACACTTTTCTTTTGCATCTGAATGAACTGCTTGATGAAAATCATGGTCTCGGCTTGTTTCTTGTCGAAGATTTTGTTGACAAGAGAAACCTACAGAATGAGAGATGCATTTTAATATGCCGAGTGCCGAATAGAGGAAAACGGAAATAATGTATTGGTAAGTAACTTGAACAACGTGTAAGAAGTCATTGTCTTAAGGAGGTTCGAAATTGTCCTTTTGAGTGTGCACGCAACAAAGACTTTGATAAACTCTTTAGAAAAAGACTGCGATGTATTTGAAAAAGCTGTACAATTATCTGTATTTGTTCATCACAATGAAGAGTTCATATGCCCGTTGAAAATGTAGGCATTTCAAAAATACAAAATCATGCAAGTGCACTAAATATCAACAAACATAAGCTTAGACAATTTTTTAGACACTTGTCATTTACGACAGATGCCAAACTTGGTTCAAAGCCATCAATGTAGCTACACGCCAGTCGGACATAGTGCAGTTTTCGTGTGACTGTGAAAGATTCACGGCACGAGCACGGTCATGACAAGGCAAGGGATACGCCAGACCAATCACATTGCACGAGAATTTACTCTCCATCCAATCACATACACTCGGAACACGGCATAAACCAAGGGAGCACGTTAAAATTGTGATTGTGTTGGTTTATCTTCGATTTTATCGCACGTATTCTAAGATATAGCAAGCGTTCCTTGTAGTTCTTGTTTACGCGCGCGCGCTACACTTCATGGCAGGCGTTCCTTGCTTTAGTCGGGCTAGCGAAATTACTCCGAAAAACCGACGAATATTTTGCGAGGAGCGGAGCGACGTATTACACTATTACACTTGTCATTCCCTTCCTTATACGATCGTAAGCCATTCGGATCGGCCGAAACCAAAACACTACGAGGAATGCCTGTCACAAGATGGATTGCGCGCTAGATAGATCAACCAAGAACAATGACCTTCCTTACACAAACAAAATTTTAATGTGCTCCCTTGCATAAACACGGCGCGGACACGGTCACGCCAAGGTCACGAACAATCACATTGCGCGTGAAAAAATCAGCCAATTAAGCATCACGGTCACGGCACGTCACGCTTACGGCACTGAACTTTTCACAGTCATACGAAAACTGCTCTCGTAGCAAGCAGTAGCCCGAGTTAACGCCTAAGAGGCGTCTAGTTACCGTTTTGGAACTTGGTCCTTCGTGGGAGTAAAGATGAAGGAAAACGTCAGTTGAAGAAGCATATATTTTTAATCAATCGGTTTTCAATTACTTCACTCCGAATCAAAATATGGAGACCAATTTGAATAAATATTGTTTTACACTGACTAGCGACTGACTAGCTTCGTGTTCACGTGAAAACATGAAAGAGTTTTCACATGCATGAAAGACTAGTCAGTGCAGAATAGCTATTCAAATTGGTCGCCATTTTTCACTTCGATGTATATCAGCACTAGTTTACTCGCTAGTTTTGTTTTTAATCTTCTTACCTCAACATATTTTTCCAGATCAGGGAATTTTTCAAGGGTTTTCCTCACAGCAGATAAAACAATAGTTTTGAGCTCTTTTTCCACATCTTCTACAAGCTTTTGACAGACTGAAGTGAGCTTGTCGATTGGGCTGGGTAACACGTGCTTACCAAAAGCTAATGATCGAGCTTCAGGGGTAAAACAGAGATAAGTAATTATATAGCTTAGAATATAGCCGAGAGGACATTGGGAGATCATTTGGATTGTTAGCTGCAGCAGGGATTGACATAACACCAAACAAGAAAGAATCCAACATGTTCTTGTTGGGTGGCGTAATAATTCAAATATTTGACTCCTTCTTCAACCTTAATAGCGCAGCGCAACCGTGACGTCATAAAAACGAAGACAAGGGCGAAATTCGGACAAACAAACTTACAAGTTTACTTTCAGCAGATAATTTTCACAGCCGATCGCAGTTGATCTTAGTTTACACGGGTTATTATTGTAACTTTAAGTAAAAATAATAAAATCGGTTCGTATAATCCTCGTAGTGGTTAAACAGAATGCAATGTTTGTCCGAATCTTTAAGCTATTTTTAGAATCAGCGCGCTGCGCTATTAAAATACCTGTTAACGATCATGGCTTTCGGACAAACTAGTCCATCTATGGAAGTGAATGGAAGTCTGATAATGAAGTGAGGTGCTACACCTTTGAATTGATGGAGTACACTTATAAGACGAGAACTCATTCTGCGCCAGCTGATTGGATAACATCCCGCTGATTAAAACGTTGGAGTTACGCAGGCCCATGACCATTTCCAAGGTGTCAGCCTCCAGCTCTAATTTCGCTCCATGTAAGGGAATCCGGACTTATGGTGGACTACGGCGGGATTCCAAGCGCTGGATTCCGGATTCCGAGACTCTGGATTACGGATTCCAAGGGTCTGGATTCGGAATTCCAAAACTTTTGCATTGCGGAATCCGAATTCCCTATCGTTAATTTTCAGATACTTTCTCTGAAAATCATATTTGATATACTTGCCAGTATAACTAGGGAGGTGTCCCTGGTATATATAACTAGCGTGATAAAAAACAATTGACAATAGCGCATACCTTAAGTTTCAGACACTATAACGTATTGCAAACAGCCCACTCCTCCCTTTTGAATTCATTTGTCCCATAACCTCTAATATTAAACGACAATTTCCTGATCTAAATTTTGATTTAATTATTGTTAAAGCGCGCCGGATTCCAAGGCCTGGATTCCGGATTCCAAGGCCTGGATTCCGGATTCCAAGGCCTGGATTCCGGATTCCAAAGCCCAAAATTTCGTGGATTTCGGATTCCCTTACATGGGGCGACTAATTATTCCTGAAGATGGACTATTTAGTCCAAAAGCCAAGATCGAAAATATTCATTAATATTTTAATGTTGAAAAAGCAGTCAAATATTAAGTTTTTAAGCAGCAAAGACGTTTCATACTCACGTGAACCCTCCTTGTGAAAGTCTTCGTACAGCAGCCTCTCAAGCAGCTGATTATTTTCACTGCTGTCACCAAGAGGAGCTGCTGCACCCTCGAGCTTTCGAAGAAGTTTAACAATCTCCTCGTCAGTCCGATCAGCCAGGGGATTTACTTGGAGAATTTCGCTATTGAACTCCAAGATACGATTTCGCACCTTCTCTCCTCCGGCAAAGTTTGTCGTGTTGTTAAAGAGCAGTGTATTCAGCGTGTCAATTAGGTTGTATTGGATTTTCGCCATCAGTTCGCCTTTGCCTTCACTGGTGACAGGTACGGCTGATTGAGAGAGGCCTTTCAATTCTTCTTCGAGCTGTTATTTTATAAAGCATGTTAGATATTAAAACGCGAAATGTTTTCCTGTGGCGCGCTCTCAATTTGGTCCGTGAAATGGGCCCTCTTTTTGCAAGCCAAATTAACGTGATTGCGCGCGGTCCATTTTGAGCATTTTAGATCCACAATCCCGTTTTAAACTTACTTCAGTTTTTGTGGCTTCCATTTGCTTTATGAGTAACGGTATTTCAACAATCATCTTGTCTGAGAGCAGTTTGATCATAGTCTCCATGAGGCGATCAATCCCACAGATATGGAGGAGGTCTGAGTACTGTTTGTGCCTGGCAAACCATTCTTTCTCGTAAACTCGCGTTTCCTCTGCATTCCAGAGGGACTCTTTTGGATCTGTGCCATCCTTTCCTACAGAAAAAAAGAGTAATCGTTGATACATGACAGTGCTTGTCAATTAGAATATGCGGAATCGTACAATTTGCCATTGCAATCAAATAGGATTTTGTTGAACGTCAATCAAAGTTTTTGAAGATATATACACCTTAAGGACGGTGCCTACTATTGTCCACGCGCACACGTACTGCGTATCTACATTCGAGGAATTTCAAAATTTATTACTCGAATTGCACGAAACAAAGCGTTTATTTTCAATAAAAGTTAAAGCAGAAAACGATCTTAAGTAACGCAGGCTTGTTAAAGAGATAATTTGCTAAGGTTTAAGTATTATTGACAAAGAATCATAAGTTCTTTTGGGCAAGTTTTGAAAAAATGGCAGACTCGTAGCTCTAAAAAACCAAATCCTTTCAATAATAAAGCTTTTTACCGTTTCTTTAGATTTAATCCTATAAAACTTGAATAAAAACAAACAAGAAATACATATGAAATTGAAAATTTACCATTTATTAATATCTAGGTGTGTAATTATAGTTTTGAAAATCTTTTTTGGGTCGCTAAACACTTTCATCATGAAATTCTTTTACTTTGGAGTTCTCAATCTAAAAAATCATCTTATTACGTACCAAATATTTCAGAAATTCCTTTCTGCTGTTAAGTAAAGAGTCGATAATAACTTCACCTCAAACCCAATAGTCTTCCTGGAACTATAAAGCTTATAAATATCGAGTTTTTCTCTGTGTTTTTTGCTTGCATGGCAGGAAACAGCATGTTTAGCTTGACGTGCAAACGCGCCAAAAACAGAGTTTGTCACGCCGTTTTGTATGCTGTGTAACGCTTGTCACGCATTCGGCATAAGATTTATCCCTAATAATGTTCTTTAAAAATTCGTATCTCTTAAAAACGCCTGGATACCCCTATTTTTTCTTCGTTTAAATGATAGAGTAAATGCTAAATTAGCCTCGTAAAATGAAATTTATAAAAAATAATTGGTTTTGAAAAGAATATGGACACAATCTTTATGTACCTACTGATCGAAAATAGGGAGCACGAAGCTAATAAATTATATATATTATAGCCAAGTATAAAATTCATGGTAGAATTGGGTATATTTTAGTAAAGAAACAAAGTGTCAGTCATTTAGGACGATTTAAATTAGAAATTTTTCAAAATCTTTCGAATTTTTTTTTTTCCTGGTGTTAGTAAAATCATGACGTCATCACTTTTTAACGATTTTTAAGCCTTGTTATTTCTTTTAAATGCATGGTGACCCCTACTTTTCTAACCAGAATTTGACAACCCTTTGATAGGTTAAAATAATTCACATAGTCATTTAAAAAAATAATTGATTCTCAATTAGTAGGCACCGTCCTTAAGACATGCAGCTTTTTAAGTACCTCTTAACAAGATAAAATGGTTGTCCTCAAGTGTAAAGTGCGATTGATTCAATGCCACTTTGCGTCCTATGTCATCAGATTCGTTGTGTTTGTCTGGTTTGGTCAGAACGCAAATAGTGCGAGCTTTGTAGTCTTCTGCGTGTTTCATGACCAAGTTGATGGCTCCGTCACCAGTGGGATCTCCGACCTAAAACACAACATACACACGCACGAGAAGTGTGAAGGTCACGCAACTCCTGAAGTGTCACGCAAGGGCTAAAAATTCACACAGTGCATTTGTCACGAACACCTAAGATACAACACACGCACGAGGTGTGAAAGTCACGCAACTCCTGAAGTGTCACGCAAGGGCTAAAAATTTACACAGTGCGTTTGTCACGAACACCTAAGATACAACACACGCACGAGGTGTGAAAGTCACGCAACTCCTGAAGTGTCACGCAAGAGCTAAAGCATTTCTCACGAACACCTAAGAAACCACGTACACACGAGTACTGCAAAAAAATCTAAACGAAGAAAGTGCTAAAGACAAAAGTCACGCAATACATTAGTCACAAACTCGCGGCTCTCGACACACAAAAAAGTTGAAAGATAACGTTAAGGATTAATTTTTGTCGACTTTTCCAGGTTTACACCCTATTCATCTCAGTGTTAAATAGTTAAATATTTACCTGGGATACAATGACGATAATGCTCTTTTTGTTCTTCTTGATGTAATCAAGCACTAAATCTTGAGTTACTTTGTTCATCCTGTCGTTGTCATTGGCGAAATGCACGCCGGGAAGGTCTACCAAAGTAAGGGGACTGAGGCCAGGTCCTGGAACACAAAATGATTATTAAATGAAATCCTTCCCTCTATAATGTGTTTCACTAGTTCCCCTCCCCCCTTCACTCCCATCCACCCCCCCCCCCCCCCACCCCACCCCAATCCACCCCATCCCACTCCACTCCACTCCACTCCGCTCCACTTCTAATACATTACCATATAAGGTCACAGTGACAGGCGTCTTTGATATCTCAGTCCCAGGCTCTTTATGTAAGTGTCCGGCCACGTCTCGCAAGAATTTTTCTATGGTTTCATCCTCAGGGTTTTCGACCTCTCCACCTATCTCTGGATTACCCTTTACACTCACATTTATCTTGTATGATTCATTAGTGCGCAGGCTTAGTAGGATGGGATATGTCGTTAGGGCCTGCAGATGAGTAGCTGTCTTTCCTTTTCGCATTGGCAGCAAATATCTGATGCGTCAAGAGAGAAAATTAAAATGTACAACAAAAAATAAAATGTACAACTTAATAGACGTCACACTTATTAGCAAATTGGAAGTATAAACCTTCATAACATAAAGATTTGCTAGCCCAAACGTGACAAAACTTCAAGTTGCATTTTTTCATGATCAAGCAGTACTTTTTATACATCAAGTTGATTTTCATTACACCAAGACCCTTGTGTTCTATGTCTAGTCATTTGTTTCGCTTGTCTAGTCATTTGTTTTTGATATCAAGTGCAATGTTTAAGTTGACAAGCAGCCATCACAATCAAAAGTCATTTAGGTCTTTGCGATTTGCATACGAAAGGGAACGCTAGAAGCACTCAGGAGAAGATTGATTTCGATCAGCTTGCGATCGATGAACGCGCTAGGTCTGGAAGCGAGTTGCAGGGCGGGAGGAGGGTCAACAATGGCGGACCGTTTGTGAAGGAAGTTCGGCTGACAAGAAGATCTTTCAAAGGTAAATTTAGGCTTGTTTATCTTTGTTTTTAGCCAATAAAACAATTTTATTGGTGTTAGAGAACACCCAAAACATGATAAGAGTTTTCATTACGAAGAATTCGCTAGTTTTTGTACTCAAAGAACCATTTTTCATGATGTTTACGCTAGATTTTATATAGCAAATACGGGCGCAGTTGCTATAGTCTACATTTGAGATGTCAAAAAACCAATCTTGCTCAAATTTGCTTAGTCTGATTTTTTTCACATAAGTAGAACACTATATAAACATTTCAAAAAAATATAAACTAGGTCTGGGAAAACATTGTAATAAAGCCAAAAATGCCGTGCGCCCGCATTTGCTATATAAAATCTAGTGCCCATGCCCGTTTTCAACGCCCCTCCCTCCTCCCGCCCTGCAACTAGCTTCCAGACCTAGCGCGTTCATCGATCGCAAGCTGATCGAAATCAATCTTCTCCTGAGTGCTTCTAGCGAAAATGAAAATGGTTCTTGAGTACAAAAAACTAGCGAATTCTTCGTAATGAAAACTCTGAAATGAAAATTCGTAATGAAAACTCTGAAATGAAAACTCTCTAATGAAAAAAATGAAGAAATCAGACTTTCTTCTTGAGTTCTAATTAAAATAGCTTTTTTTCGATAACCGGCTTGATCTACGTGTCTTCTGAAAAATCGAAATGTTGACGTTGTACCTAATAAGCGTGTTTGTTTACTTTTTAAAATACATTAGCAAAAAAGGTCTAGATCATTTAAATTTTTTTTCAGGTGTTAATTGTATAATTTTACTTCGACTTGCATCTTTGATTTTTTCAATATGAATAATTCGAAGATAAAACTATGTGCGAGTGTGCGCATGCACAGCGTGCCCCCACGGCGTCTACAAGTGCTAGAAATATATCCCACATGGAACATCAGCATTTCGTTTCCTCATATAAAATAACAAAGTAATCTATATTGTATAAGAGCTTTGTGCTTGTTATAGGAATCGTGTAACATTCGTAATTAGATGACGTAAGACGATCGCTAAACGTTTAATTATCGATCTGCTAACACCAGTAGTATAGGGGATGGGGGTTCCAGCGCAACGACCACCGGAGGATTACCCGTCTAAAGTACCCCCCTCGATTCGTACCGCGATTACCCGCATCCCGTGTTTATGTAAAATATGTTAGTCTATATATGGAGTGCGAAGATTGTAAGAGAACTTTTAAGAAAGAAGTGGACTTAAAGAAGCATTTGAAGATGAAGACGAAATGTATGAGCAGCTATGATTGTGGATGTGGTAAGAAGTTTGAGACTAAGGTTAAATTGTTTTGGCATTGTCAGGATGTGAGTATGACTACGACGATCTGAAAAGGGTCTGGAATTAGGTATAAGATATTTCCTATTATATAGATGGAATCCCAAAGCAATTTCGAAACGGTTGTCAATACCCGGTAACGGTGAGATTGACGTTAGGCAGTTTTGGCGTCAGTCAGAAAGGAAGGTCAAGAGAACGCTTCGAAAAGGCATAGAAGAATTAGGAGCCCTGAAAGCGAGTATAATGGTAGAAGTAAGTTTATCAAAAGATGAGGTAACGACGACAGCAATGCTGCGATCAAAGTCGTTAGTGATATTAGAGTCCACGAATCTGGATAGGTCACTCAGCGAAGCCTTAGAAGCAATAATGGAATCGCTGTCTAACTACACGAAAGAAGGATCAGGTTGGACAGTGGGAGGAGGTAGAAGGTATGGAGGTTAGCATGGCAAGGTACGTGCCAATACGAGGAGGAAGTTACGTACCCCTGCCGGTGTGGGTAGAAAGGAAGAAGGCAATCGTTAACGTAAAGAATGACGACAACCGCTGCTTTATGTGGGCAATCAGGTCTGCACTGTATCCAGTAGATAAGGATCCATGTAGACCAAGCAAGTACCCAACAGACGATTTGGAGTGGGACGGCGTGGAATTTCCCATGCAGTTGATAGACATCCCCATATTTGAGGAAATAAACGATTTAGCAATTAACGTTTACGGAGTCAGAGACCAAACGATAGTACCACTAGTGTTGTCAAAGAGTAGTAAAGGAGAACGAATACACCTTTTCTACCACGGCGGACATTATTCGTGGGTTAAACATATTAGCAGACTATTTTACAGACACACCAAACACAAAGGTAAGAAATACTTCTGTGATTGCTGCTTATTATCCTTTACCAGCGTTTAAAGCTCTAAAGGATCACGACGAAATATGTCGCGGAGTCGAAGAAGTGGCCGCAACGGATCCAGATGCCTACAGATAAGAACCTATCCTACTCAGACCATCAAAAGCAGATGCAGGTGCCTTACGTGATATATGCAGACTTTGAAGCGTTGATAACTAAGGAAGAGCAGAAAAGTGGTTGCTACGAATAAGGTGGGGATTACACGAGATCTGCTCCTTTGGTTACATAGTAGTCAGATTCAGACGGTAAGGCCGACCCCCTCCTGTTAATTACCGAGGTAAGAACGCAGCTAATGAGTTTCTAGAAGCATTGCGAGAAGAGGAGGAAGAGATAAGAGAACAATTAAGACGTCCAAAGAAGAATGGAATTTACCAAAGAGAACCAGGAGGCTTTTAACAAGGCAAAAAAATGCCACATTTGCCCAAATACGCTTCTTCAGTTTGAAGACGAGCCAAGAGAAGCGTGGATGAAGATGGAAAGTATTTAGGAGAAGCTCATTTTAAATGCGGGAAGTATGCTAAGAAGGGTGAGAAGCCGGGAAAGCCCTCCACGCATTGCATTCACTGCCACAAAGCATTTGTTGAGGATTTCTATGTGGATAAGGTTAGAGATCACTGCCACATCCACGGGCACATACAGAGGTGCGGCTCATTGGAAATGTAATATAAACTTCAAAGTAGATCCAGAAATGGAAATACCCGTATTCTTTCATAATTTAAGGGGTTACGACAGTCACTTACTCTTACAAGGAACGGACGGCTCCGAAGTAAAGTGCATACCCAACAACAAAGAAGGTACATGTCCGTAACTGTGGGCAAGCTGAAGTTCTTAGACTCGCAAGCAGTTCATGGCGAATCCTTAGCAAACTTGGTTAAATACAACACGGAGTTCCCCATTTCCAGTCAATACGGCGCGGAAAGGAAAGGAGTCTACCCATACGAATACATGGACTCCTGGGATCGATTCAAAGAACCCCTACCACCAAAGAGAGATTCTACAGCCCCCTAAACGAGTCCGGTATAAAGGACGAGGAGTACCAGCATGCGTTAGATGTGTGGGAAAGTACTCTGTGAGAATATGGGAGAATACCACGACATCTACCTACGTTCAGACGTAGTGCTGCTCGCAGATGTTTTCCAAAGCTTTCGAAAGATGGCCAATGGAATACTACGGGTTGGATCCAGCGAACTTCTACACGGCTCCTGGGCTTAGTTGGAGTGCACTTCTAAAGAAGACAAACGCGCAACTGGATTCTCCTAACGGAATACGACATGTACCGCTTTATGGAAGACGGTTATCCGCGGCGGTGTTTGCGGAACCCAGCAGACCGATACGCCCGCGCAAACAATCCCACGGTGGAGTACGACCCGGAGAAGCCAACCACATACATCTTCTACTTAGACGCAAACAACCTCTACGGTTGGGCAATGTTCGCAGTACTTACCTGTAAGCGACTTCGAATGGGACAACATTAAAGCCCATAGAGTTTTACCTAAACGTAGGTAAAGAAGACGACAAAGGTTACGTGCTGGAGGTGGACCTGGAATACCCAGAGCACTTGCACGAGCACACAATGAGTTCCCATTAGCACCAGAAGCAATTTAGAAATACCATTTAAGCAGCTGAGTCGCTGCAGAGGGAAATGTGTCCTGGCTACAAACCCTACAGGAAGCTAACGATGAACCTAATGGACAAGCGAAAGTACGTGGTGCATTACCGCAACCTGCAGTTCTATGTGCGCCACGGCTTACGCGTGAAGAAGATTCACCGCGTTTTGAAGTTCACGCAGGAGGAACCATGGATGCGCTCCTACATTGACTTTAACACACAAAGCGTGCGCAGGCAAAGAATGACTTCGAAAAGAACCTGTTTAAACTAATGAACAATAGCGTATTTGGTAAAGACAATGGAGAACATCCGCAAGCGCGTAAGCATAAGATAGCCAGCACCAGAGAGGAAGCAGAAGCATACGTGTCACAGCCTGGATTCGTTAGATACGTAGAAATGTTTAAACTTCTACGTGATTCACATGAAGAAAGCGAATCTATTCCTGAATAAACCCGTATACACGGGGTTTACAGTGTTATAGACCTATCAAAGCTGCCTCATGTATGAGTTTTACTACGACCAAGCTTAAAACCGAAATACGGTGATAAGTGCCGCCTCTTATACACCGACACCGATTCCTTGATACTAGAGGTGCAGACGGAAGACATTTACGAAGACTGTGTTCCCGACATCGATGAATACGACACCAGCGATTACCCACGCGACCACTTTCTTTACTCCCCTAAAAACAAGAAAGTAATCGGGAAATGAAGGATGAGATGAAAGGAAAACCCATCGTGGAATACGTGGGCCTGAAACCAAAGATGTACAGCGTGCTAAAGCTGGACGGTGTGTAGAAAAGAAAGCTAAAGGCGTTAAAAAAATACGTGGTTAAGAAGGACATTACGCACGAGTCCTACTTAAAGGTCCTGCGTACGCGTAAGGAACAGCGACATAAATGAACAGCCTGCGCAGCTACGGACATCAAATACACAACGTTACACAGGAGAAGGTGTCACTGTCTGCATTTGACGGTAAGAGGTGGATGTGTGATGATGGTATCCATACGATAGCATTCGGACATCACACGATAAGCAGTTCTTCTTTGACGAACCCACGCGTGGGACCATCATGAAGATAATACAAGATGGGCTGACCCTTCTTAGCTATCGCACTTCGGATCTGGTAAGTTCCAAAGACCAATTAGGATCCGTAGCTCTTTGGATCCTCCTTCTAATTCACCCGGCTCATAGAGATATCGAACCGCGACATCACCTAATCTTTTTTCCTGGGGAAGACCGCCCTCGAACTTCTGCCGAAGGACTTGTGTTCCACGTGTTTCTTTTTTATGGCATCCCTGGGTTTCATTCCGTAGCCCTGGCCGCCTCGTTGTTCCAAAGCCGCGACGACCTGGGGGAGCCTCTGAGTCCATTCCCTGTTGCGTTTGGCAGGGATCTTCCAGCTCTTTCCAATACTGGTATCCAAAGAGACGCTCTGCCAAGGTCTATTGAATCTTTCGACGATGCTCTGACCCCTGTGTGGTACTCAGCTTTGGCTCTCCTAATCTTAGTGTCGTGGTCTTTCAGGGTCTTAGTAACCACGCCCATGAACTCCGTTCCCGCATCCACTTGCAGCAGCAGGCCATTTCAAGAACGCGATATACATCCACCTAGGGCTTCTGCAGACTTCTCCAGAATATCCTTGCTGATTATGGCGTTCGGCCGTTCCTGTATGCTTGCGACTATCAAACTACGGTTCAAAGCGATACATAGGTCTTTTTTCTTACCTTGTCGTGCGGCAAGAAGCGCCGTGAAGGATACTTCATTGGGAGGTATTACGGTGAATGAAGCATGGGGGCTGGGCAATGTGTACTTACGGCACGGGAAAGATGACCTGCCAGAGGGTTGTTTTTCAACCAGTTCTTAGCTGTTTAGTGGCATGATTACCATGAGCCGGCGCGGGTTTCGCGAGTTTCTTGATAGCTGTACGCTCATCTCCCAATAGCCTTCCGGCCCATAGTAAATCCTTTTTAAGTTTGTCCTCTACGGCCCCCGTATATGAATTCCAAAACAAGATTGATTTTTTTTTCTTACGTCCTGTTAAAATCCACCGTCTTTCCGTCCACATTAATGGTGATGTGTTATGCTTTCTACCAAATTTAGGACAATCATAGCTAAAAGAAATGGGAAGGAGTTGAATCCCGTGCCCTATCTGACTTTCCCCCCCCCCCATGGGTTACACCCTATGGCATGAGCCACCCACCCGCCCCCCCTGCCCGGCCACAGAAGAATTGGAATAAGAGAAGACTTTTCTCCATGTCTGTAAACTATGGACCAGCGCAAGTAGGACTTCGTAAGAGGATGCGACTTTCATTTCACACATAGATTGACCGCTATTATTGTAGTTTTCGCGGTTAATAGTAAGGAAACAGCGAGGTCAGTACAATGAAATGTCATTGTGAAAATTAGGAGCAGTTCCAAATATTTTTATGACTATTTTCAAATTTCTCATGGGGTAATTCGTCGGTAATCCTGTGGTAAGAGTATATCACATGCTTTCTGACAGCTCCAATTAGCCAAGTGTTATAGGGGTTTTGTTTGTATGGGGCATATGGATTTTTGGTTTGGTGCAGGAAGATTCCGTATTGACACAAGCCATTATTAAATTATACCAAGGAATTAACAAAGAGCAACTAACCAGCCGAAAACCTTACAGGCTTGATGGGGGGGAGGCTGATCAGACTAAGGGTAAAGTATTTTGTCGCTTTCCCAAAAAGAGATCATATATTACAGGGGACAAGATCACCCTTCGTTAGAGCAGATACGCCATGCTACGCCTCCCGCCCAGCCACTGAAAAGGCAGGGGCTGGGGAAAAAAAACAAACTCCCAGAATACCAACTCACTATCTTTTTGGTTTTCTTAGAAGGCTGATAGAATTATGGAACTGGGGCTGTTCTTAACCCCGTTAATGACGCGGGGTGTGACTGGCGCATTAGAGCTTAAAGGCCGTCCCGTACCAGGATAGTAAGTCTGTGTTTTCAAGTTCCTTATCCGCCTTGACATTTTTGTCTGGGTTCTGTCCCAACCAATCATGTAAGCTTGTCTTTTTCATTTCCAAGCCGCCACGTCTCGCCTGATATTCTCCACGCTCTAAGTCGTGTCTCTTCCTTCGGCGGCCAAATCGCCGCTGCGATCGAAACTATAAAACTAAATCTATCCAACAAATGACCACCCAACATAGATCCAGTGAATGCTAAGGCTTTTGCAATTTCACTACACCTGCGACCAACCGCTAGCCATTACTACATTAGGGATGTACTTTTTTCCCGTAGGTAATCCTTTTAAATGAAGCCCCGCCAACCCGGCAGCCTGGTCTATTAGCAAAATTAGCGAAGCTCTTGTCTTGGGTCGTCAGTAAAGTCTTCTTGAGCACTTCTTTTTACCTACCCAACCAATTACCTCGCAACAATGAAGTAATTGATAGCTGCTTCTCAAACGTTGTCAAACAACGCGGTCGGACATTATATATCAAAGCCCTTGCAGAAGGTTCGTATTCCATTTCAGGGATTTTGCTTTGTCTAACCTCCACAGGTGCGCGCGATATGTGGGGGCCTCCATTTACTTTCTGGCTTCGTGCACGCCATTGTACAGTAGAGGCTGCCTGCTGCTTATAGCAATTTCCTATAGCGCCGAATGACGTAGCCGGGATTCCAATATGGATTCCTCTTCATCCACCTTTTCTTCTTCCCTTTTGATTTGTTATTCCTGATTCATCTCCGCGAGCTTCTTTACACGGCAGCAAATCTGCCGGATGATTTAGCCCTTGGTGATTAGTTGATCATCTTTCTCTACTGAGGGGTTTCATCCGCCTTCGGATTCACTCATTTATATCTAGAGGACGTGAAGGAATGATAAAGTAATTCTTAAGACGACTTGACAAATTACTTAAGGATGACACCCTTTCTAATAGGTACTTGAGGCGGCCCTGGGTTAATTCCCCGCACATTGACTTGACTAAGTACTTGATAACGTCACTTGCAGCGTTGCCTCAGCACAGTGCTGCCTGGAAGACCAACATTTTCGAATTCCTCTGGACTTCTTGAAGTCCTTCCAAGGATGGCTTAATAAGGAACTCCTACGTACCTCCTTCAAGTCGTACGTGCCCTGCCAGCTTACGTGACAGTGCAGC
>NW_028292574.1:4129468-4155389 GCF_029948245.1 Actinia tenebrosa | reverse complement strand
CTATCACTGTGTGAAATATCTGTGAACATCTTGCACTGTCATTATTTTACAATTTCAAGTACTAACTACAATCTCTCTCCTCTAGACACCTTTCCAGAATGGGAATAAAATTAATTAAACATCGAAAACAAATTTGAAATTTTTCATGCATGAAATTGTTACTTTACGTCCTATTTTGAGCAAAGATTATTAACTTTTGAAGAAATAAGTAAAGAGTAGGGGGACCATCTTTGAATCTTGTGCAAAAACTCATGAATAATTCATGAAGGAAACACACTAGAAATCATGACCATGAAGGTGATTTTATATCTGATAAAATATTCGTCTTCATTGCAAACTTTAACTTGGGATTTTCTGATAAAATCCTGATAGAAACCTCCTGCCGTCTATTAAACAGTCACAAAATCAAAAATGAATTTTGCTTTCATTAAAGCTTTTCAACTACTCAATAAGACTATTTTTTTAATATGTAGATGGATGGCTAGTAAACACCTAGCGTGGACTGCGTCGATGTTTCTAATAAAACAGTTATCGTAGCTATTGATAAGTTTTACACGGTAGTGAAAATAGGAACTAAAGTTAAAGTTCATATTTTCACTCCACTACTGTGTAAAAACTTATCAATCTACGCTAAAACTGTTTCTTAATATGACTTGTTTGACATAATCAAAGTTAAAGTAAAAATTTACATTCCTTACCTTCTTATAGAAAATGTGGTTTTTCCAGGGGAAGTTCCACCCCTCATAAGAAGTTCAATACCTGTAAGATTGAAAAGATAAAAATTTCAGAAGGAACAATTGTCCATAGCAAGTTTTTTATTAATCTGTGTAAAATACCTAGTTTTCAGATAAAAAGACAGACATGGCGAGCGTTTTTTGAAAGTAATTAAGATAACTGTTTGAACTGCATGGACAGATATTTATGCAGTTGCTAAGCTTTTACTATAATAGATGTTTGTAGCAAACTGTTTTATTATCTTGACAACACGAAAACAACAGGAAAATTTAAGAAAATATTAATTGAATTTAAACAATAAGGTGCTAAAACGTGGTCCTTTGGGAGTGTATTTTAGTTATGAAATAAATGTTCATTAAAATTAGTCACTCAAGAACTTAGAAATAAATTTTTTAGGGTTTTAGCTCTTATCTTTCGATTCAAAAACAACATAAGCTTTAAAAAAAAATAAAAAAATAATAAACAATTAAACATTAAAATAAACATTTGTCTTAAAAATGAGTGCCAAGAACAGAACAGTAAATAAGATCACAAAACGTCAAGATTATTTACACTTAGTAAATAAACTAAATATCCAAGCCTGATTCTTAAGCCAAATATTTAAAACATGATGATAAGGACTAAGATATTGAATCATGGAACGCGATACCTTAAATACCAAAATAAGAGCGTGGTTCAAGAAACCTTAGAAGGCTTAATATATTTTGTTAATATTGATTTTATATATTTTCTACGCTGTTTTTTGACTAAGATTGATGAGTAAAGCTATCAATTACTTACGCTTTTTTTCTAAGAGCTCTTTACAAGAAGAGGAAGCAAGATGTTCTGGCGTCTTTCCCTCAACATTCTTTACTGAAATGTTAGCTCCACTGTCTAGAAGAACTTGAATTATCTTGGCATTGCCGTTAGCAGCAGCAATATGAAGAGCTGTGCTATTGTTAATGGTCTCTTGGAAGTTTAGGATTCGCTCCTCTGCGTAGTAAAGCTAAGGTTATAGAAGAGCTACCACTAGAAACAGCCTCATGTAAGGCTGTCCACCTGGTATTCCGGCTTCGTTCGGATCGCATCCTTCATTCAAAGCAGACCGAACCATAGATAGATCCCCCAAACGAATCCCAATTTGAAGTTGCGATTCTTCTTCATCCGTCTTGATCGTCATTTTGAATTCTTCCACTACTCGATCCTACAGCTAAACTAACTAAATGAACTTGAAAAACCTTACTTAGAGAATTTAATAAATAGAACTATTGTTCAAAAGAACTAGTGAAATATTAATTCACACAAAAATAGTGAAAACCCACGTGTTGTTTTGGTCGGCATAACAACAAGTAAATATTTACCTTTCTATTTTTCTATCCTAGGATTTTATTGGCTAATATTCGTTCTATGTTACTTTTAAGCCAATAGAAACGCTTGTATTATGGTTTTCCCTGAGATTGACGTCACGCATATGTAATTAGGTACATCAGGACGAGGTTGGGAATAAACTAACGTCTCCATAGCAACAAGGCAAAATGGCGGCCAGGATTTCATAGTTTGTGGATTTTTTCTTATTTTCTCTAGAATTTTTTCATGAAATAAAGGATTTTGGGAAAGATATACGATGGGAGATGCAAGCGCCACAAAAAGATGATTACCTTAAGGCCTGTGCAGACGTTCAAAAGGAACCAAATGCAGAATTATTGGCCATTTTCAACACTGCTATAGATGACAGTTTCACGTAAGTTTTGTAATTTTTCTTAAGTTATAAGAAAAATTATTCTTTGCAAAATGTTCTGAATTTGCAACCTTCATAAATTTAATTTTTGCCACATTTGGAATGCAAAGTTTTCAATTAATCTAGTTCGGATTTCTTTTTCAAAAGGCAGAGTAAGATTTGAGGCTTCAAGTTAGAAATTTCGAAAAATATTATAAGCCACAGTGAGAAAAAAATAGAGATAGCGAGAACAATAGTTACTGTGTTGTCAAAGAGATTCAGCTCCCTATTTTCAAATAAATAAAAACTTTGATCTCTAAGAGTAGAACACTTATATTCTAATTGTACCTTATGGCGTCATCAATTACAATATATGACGTTGGTTGCCTGGAGCTTTTAATGAACACATATGTTCAACCGTGTTTTTGTTTTATACACAATGGCATTGTGAAATAATGTTAATTTAAAATAAATTTAATATGGCCATTCTTTCATTTATACAATTTTTTTTGCTGGATTTAAACCATTGCATTAAACACAAAATGTGTCTGTCGTACTGTAGAAACATAGCTTGCTTTTCGGAAGCAAAATTTATCATGGGTAGCAATGATTCACACATTAAACTGGGAAAAATAATGAGGAAGAGTGCATATAGTAAACATGTTTCCTTGTTTAGCCAGCTGGGTTTAAGATTGAAATATAGAACACTCAAAAACAATGCAGTAGATGATTTTATACTGTATACTGATTTGTACCTAATGAATGAGGACTAATTGTTGGCATTAAAAAATGGTAGTTCTTCATTTGTTTATGTTCATTGTTTAGTTCCAAAAATTATCCCTACCCCCCTCACGGAGGAATTCTCTTAAGACACCCCCCTACCCCAAGAAATTGAAATTTCTTCCATACAAATTCTGTAATTTTTGTGCTTTCTCTGACCCCCCCACTCTTCGGAAATTCCAAATTTTCTTCCATACAAATTCTGTAATTTTTGTGCTTTCTCTAACCCCCCCTACTCTTCGGAAATTCCAAATTCCTCTGTGGGGTGGGTATGGATAATTTCTGGAACTACACATTATATAATTATACTTTGCAGGGAACCTTGTAATGAGTTCTATTTAAAACTCAATGGTAACAAACGAAATGAATGGAACGAGATGTATAGGAAACGATTAGTTGATGAGGTATGTTAATTTAAAGACATTGTGGTCATGAGTAGGCTTTGGTCTTTCATTTTTCAATATATGAAAACAGGTTCAATAAATACACCTACTTGCAAGAACGTTGTCATACGATATTAGAACATTAGGAATTTAGTGATGAGAAAGGAATACATTAGAAGACAAAAGAAAAAGTTCAGCTTCAGTGATCTTCTTTTGTTTTTTTAATATAATTCCTATCCCACTAAATCACTAATGCTCTATTTTCGTATGACAGTGTTCTTGCAAGTAGGTGTATTCATTTCCGGAATTCACTTCATTAGTGCCCACAGTGATGGCGCAATATGTTGAATTGATTGTGTTAGTTTATTTAAACAAACGCAATTTTACATTGCTGTAAACCATGAGTGGAGATCACCAGCATTCCAGAGGTTGCGTGATTGCATTAATGATAACTTCAACTGGAATAAGACTAACAAGTTGCAGTCAAATCTGAAAACTGAGATCATACGGTTTTCTTCAAGTTTGATAGTAAACAATAGATAAACTTACCTATCGCTTGGTACTAGCAGCTTATTTCTAGCACTTTGTTGTTCTTTCCAAAGGATGTGGATATCTTGTACAAGACACTGAAGCCAAACACATTTGTTGTCCTGTTAGACCTTGGATATAATAATATTGGAGATAAGGGAGCAATGATTTTGGATCAACTTTTACAGGTTTGCTATAAAAAATAACTATTTTAATCTTGAAACAGCTAATTATTATATTTATAGTGTCAACATCCACAAGATAAAACATATATTTCACCCAGGGTACATGTATGTTGCTTTAAAATGATTGTCGCTTTTTGTTTATGAACCAAGGAAACTCTAGTTCTACAAACCCTTGTTCTGAGTTATAACGACATTGGACCAGAAGGAGGAGAAGCTATCGCTAAGGGCCTGCAGGTGAGAGAACTAGTTGTAAATTGTATTATTCTCACAACTACGAATTGTCAGCAGAAGTGGATTCTGGGGTGGTTCCATGGCCTTGTGAGATCTTGTGAAGCAGATCATGTTCTTTATGCCCAGTATTATAAAAATGAAATATTGAAACCCACCTTGCAAAGCTAATCATGCCAGCTCTTTCTGTGTGGTGGCCATTTTGGAGCTCTCTTTTTAAAATCCTGGATCTGCTGCAGCATCTGCTTCCTGCTCATGCAACACACACACTCTCACAGTTGTGATCATAGGTTCAATCCTCAGACCCTCCAACACATGTCAGTAGAATGTGAATCGAAGTATTATGATCATCCGGGTGGATGTAGTCCTGCTGAGAAGGACTGTTTAATGTGATTGATGTTTTGACAACCTGAGCGGAAGTCATCTTCAGAGTCAAGTGAAGAATAAAGTCAGATTGGTCATATTTATACTACCACGATAACAATAGCCTAATTACCTGGATTAGTGTAATTGGTGGCATCGGTCTAATGCATGCGAGTCACTGTTTCAGTGTTGTGGGCAGTTTTCTCAGGACAGTACATCCACCCAGATGATCATAATACTTTGATTAACATTCATCCACCTGGGTTCAGACCATTTTATACAACACGCCAGTAGAATTGCTTGTCAATTCTTTCCTGTGTTAAGGGTTTGTGTCTGGTTTCCCTTCCTCCATGAAAATCAATTTCTAAATTCCAATTTGATCACGGAATGAGGGCCACAGGTTTGTCAGCCACTTGCAAAAATTTATAATTAGTGCTTATCCTTAATGGGGCACTTGGATGAAAATGGATAAAAATAATTGGAAATGACTTTCAACTTGTTTAAACGTATCTATATGGCCCCAATAGTATCCAAGCAACATATTTTCTTCACAGTAAAAAGTGTCGGATAGAAATTATCATTTTTATGCAGCATATAAATTGTGAGTAAATGACGTCATTTACTCATCAACCCTATTGTTCTTTTCTCTTTGAACCCAAAATTTCTCAGCTGCAAGTGGCTCCCAGGCGAAAATTTTCACTAATCTGGTTTACATAATCATAATTGAGTCAAATTATCCACAAATACTTCAATTATTCGCACCTTGAAAAAATGGGGTGTTTTCATCCAAGTGCCCCTTTAAACATTACAAAGATGATGATCACTAGTGCCATTTTTCAACTGCGTCTCTTGTCTTTAGGTTAATGAAACCTTACGAGAATTAAAGCTGAATGGCAACAAAATAGGTAACAAAGGTGGCATGGCTATAGCTGGTACATTACAAGTCAATACTGTACTAGAAGAACTGGATATTTCTGAGGTTGACTTGGTAAGTCTGCAGCACACACTTTGTATTAGTGCAAATGTAGGTATGGGAGAGCTACATTTGACCAGTCAATGTGACCAGTTGAGGATTGGCCTAAGCTCGATCGAGAGACATTTGTCTGGACAAGTGCCAATGTTAACTTGCCATTAAATATTTTGAGCCCTAACAGTTTAAAAAAATTTTACACGGCACATATTATGCAATGTTTTATGCATGCTTTTTCCTAAGGTATTAAAGCATTGATCTTAGAATGACCAGGATTTTTATGTGTAGTTCAAAAATTATCCATACCCCCCTCACAGAGGAATTTTTTTTAAGACACCACCCTACCCCCCGGAAATTCCAATTTTCTTCCATACGAACTCTGTAATTTTTGTTCTTTCTCTGACCCCCACACTCTTCGGAAATTCCAAATTCCTCTGTGTGGTGGGCATGGATGATTTCTGGAACTACGCAATAACTATTTCTAACTATAGGTAATTTTATAATAATATTATTATTTGATTTGTTATAGAAAACTGAAAGTGTCATTGCCATGGCAACTGTCCTTAACTACAACAACACCCTTAAAGTATTGGTTATGAACAGACCTTTGCTGTTTAGCCATCAGGTTAGCAAAGCAAGTCTATAATAGGACGTTTGCATGATGTCGTCATTTGACTACCACTACCAAGATGCTTTGCGAATTTTCTTTCTTATTTAAATTTGTATTCCCTCATGAGAATAGTAAGACAATTGGTGCTAATTAACTGAACAAAAGAAAGCGTGCAAGGGAGTCTGGTAGTAGAGGCCAATGACTCCATCGTGCAAACGTCCTATCGTTCTATTAACTATGGAGTTGGCTGTGATTTGTTACACATACTTACCCATGCAGTACTTAACAGGAGGTTAGCCCAGAGATTGTTTCAGGGTTTACTGCAGTTGTCGATATTCTGGGAACTCAGTAATCAAAAATGCACACAAAAATGCAAAAATGTTTGGTTTTTTTGCTGCTGTCCATAACAAATAACGAGTCGTATCCTTTATTTCTTGACTGGCGGCAGTAGAAATCCAATTTCACCACAGACCATTGAAATGTCTGACAGTTTGCAGAAAATCGAAAAAACAAGAGTAATAAAATTGAAGGTTGAATTAGACGACTTTATTATTTTTAAATATCCGATGATGTACAAGGTCATTGATTTTGTCTGTTGTGTTTTCAAAGGAAGAGACTACAGTCCACATAGCCAGAATGCTAAAGGTAGGAGATTTTACTTGACATTAAAAAAACCAATTCATTTGCTAGAAAAATATTGACCATGTTTTTGGCTGGAAAACACTTAATTTGTCCCAAACAAATGTGAAGGAAATGCTTGGCTGGAAAAACCTTTGACACCATAGAAATGACCTCGTTTTGGCAGGAAAAACTTTGAGTGCAGAGAACTGATTTGAGTACTTTTTTATCTAGGTCAACATAAGACTAAAGGAGATTCATCTGACACACTATGACATCAGAGATTTTGGTGCAGAAAGAATCAAAGAAAACCTCTATGAGAACCTGACGTTAACACACCTTAACCTGAGCAGGTACATGTACAGAAGGGTTATCATCCATCATACACAGTACATGATAGCTGTTATTACAGTTGCAGGGACCGCAGAGCTGGGCCTTTTTTTTTCACAAAAAACATTGACATAATTTTCTTATTGTTTTGTGTTGTGTAATATTATAGCAATAACATTACCCGTGATGGTGCTAAGCAACTGGCTATCTTATTAAAGAAGAACACTCCTCTAGAGGTACTAAACCTGGCCTATAACAGAATAGAAGATGATGGCGCTGTGGCAATAGCTGAAGCATTGGCTTCTTATAACACAAATCTAACTACGTAAGTAATGTATCTTAAATATCGTAGAAGTGCAGAGGTGCACTAGAGAAAATTATATCAATAAAGAAAGGAAAGCAGAGAGACTCTTTCAAAGATTCATAAATACAGAAATACTATTTCCTTATTTTTTGTGGTTTTCCTGTGGTATTGGTGCCTAGTAACGGTCACCTTTTTTACTAGTAAAAGTTTTCATCTGCTCCTGGAAAGATATTTATTAGGGATTATAATCTCTGTTGCCAATCAAAAGTTACAATAACTTTTGACACAGCAAATATCATGCTGTAACCTTCATTTCAGGCTTCCTCTAAGGACTAACATAGGATGCCTGCAATGCAAGCAACTGCAATAGAACATGATCTATTTCTTGTAGGCTAGTAGTATGCAGCAATAACATTGCCAGTCAAGGTCTATGTGCAATCGCCAAGGCTATGAAGCTGAACATTAGTTTGAGGGGTGTGTACATCTGGGGGAACAATCTGGAAGAACCAGCATGTAGGGTGAGAAAGATAACTACCATCTACCATTAAGGGAAAGTTGATTTTATATGCTGGGGGGAAGGGGGGATGAAGATTTCTCCTTACAAATCTCATATTGTTACACCCACTTCCTTTAGGACAAAACTTTTTGTCTAACCCCCTCCCCCAAAAAAACATTTTTAGAGCCCCCTTTACGTTCCCAAAACATTTTTGCTACCCTCCTCTCCCCCCCCCCCCCCCCCCACATATCTTCATCCCCCCCTCTGCATATTAAATTTACTTTCTCTAAAGGAGGTATTAGTTATTTAAAATATTTATTGAATATCTCTAAATTTGATATTTTTTCTTTGAATGGTTAATTCTTTGTTTATAAGTTCGATAATGAAATGGGAAAACATTATGCCCAAACATTATTTCTCTTTGTTTCATTGTAGGCTTTCCAAGATCTTATCAGTGGTTCAGTACCAAGGATGGAGCCAAATGAAACAGACGTTCAACCTTATGTTGTTGACGGCGTGGTTTACTTGTCCCATTTGAATAACCCTTACTAAGTAATGTATATATAGATGATACTTTAGCCACACCAAGCTACCTACATGTACATTATTGTAATAATAATATTATTATCAAGCAGTTATGAACTACCTAGCTAATAGAGTCAACTGTAATAAACAGATTTTCTTAAATCTTTGGACAATATCCCATTAGTTCAGCTGCAATGTCTACATCAGTATTCAAATCAAACAAAACATATTTTTCTATTTAGGAGAAAAGGTTGATAATAACTGAACCTTAGGGACTTTTGTTTGTTTGAACTCCATTGATTATTTTTTTGGCCGTTCTCAGTTCACTAGTTATCAATTTTTACTACTATAACTGTATTAATTATCCAAGACAATTCTCTATTGATTTATATCGTTAGTCAAAAGGAAATGCCTAGCATGGGACCTAGAGTCCCATTCACACTTCTCGCTTTGGGTAGCACGAAGATATAACTAGCTAAAAACTAGTGTGAGCTGCGTCGGTGTTTCTAATGAAACAGTAATGATGAAAAGGTAAATTGTACACCGTGAAAAGTCTGACATTTCGGACATTTCGGACGCTTGTCCTTCGTCGGAGTAAAAGAGTAGCATGTTGGTTTTGTAATTTTCCTTCCTGATTGATACCCAATAAAGTTGTAAAGTAGGTCAAGGTGGTAGATATTTAGAAATAACCCTACACTGTTTGACTATACATGAATACATTGTCTAGAGACTAGTCATAAAGTGAAGGGGGGAAGGGGAGGAGAGTTAAGGTCAGTTCTGGATGAAACAGATGAATGATATACAGAAAGCATTTTCTTACCCTTAGGATCTTTAAACTATTTGAAGATGAAACAGAGACAGTGCATATCCCTTGAATATGTACACGGTCATCATACTTAGTACTGCAATCATTATTTTCTGTCATTGACTGAATTGAGTGGACACATATTTGGGAATCCATTTTTTTCCTACCAATTCGCCTTCCTACTAGTGGAATACTCTGCGTTAGTAAAGAAAATTGTGTTAGTGGAGTGTAACCTGCATTTCAAGGAAAAAATTAATAATTTCAAATTGACTTCTCTTACCTTTGGATTCCATCTCCATGCTAGACTAAGTGTAAAAAAGTTTTAGTGAAAAGACCAGACAAAAATGTTGGATACTTCCTAATTTTCATTGTAAATTTATTTCATATCATTATACTTAGATGTACTCTTTGTACAATACATTGAGATTTGAATGTAAACATTTTCACGTCTAAACTATAAACAGTAACATCTAATAATACCATGATGTTGTAATGATTATATTACTTATTAATGAGATTATTATTTTTAGTTAATTTACAATATTAATGTTATGACAATGGCATGACAACGTTTGAAAGCATGACCACATTCAATGTAAATGTAAGCTTTATTTAACCAGGGCAGCCCATTCAGCTATGAGGCTGGTATCCAGAGGGGCCCTGCTTAAAATACAACAAACATAATGTATTTGCATACTTCTTTGAATTGTCTTTTTGCTGCCAAATGAGCTTTACAAACTTTGTTTGTTAAAACCAGCCAGCTTAACCTAAAAAAAACATATGCATGATAGTACGAGTATGCAAATACATAACATGTGGTCCTCGTTTTGCACATCGTGCTGTAATTGGATGTGAATAAATTGTTTGTTGGTTTGTATTAAGTTGAGTTTAATCTAGTTGTGCAATAAGGATGAATTACAGTCTGCTGTGATTGCATTTTGAAACCCAATTCAATGAAAATGTGCTGCAATTTACATGTCAACTATGCCCACTAGAAGATTCATCATCCTCATCATTATCATGACCATCATCATCATCATTGCTCTTCACACCAGAAGGCATATAAGGCTGCACAAGGCTGCTTCAATGGGATCTTCACTTTATCATATTGGGGCAGTTTGTGTGTGTTTATGACCCATACAGACCAAGGGTGGATCCAGGGTAGTTTACGTGATTTCCGTAAACTACTCAATTTTTTTCAAAGCTACACATTTCTTTCTAAATAATGACAAAATATGTGTATTACATTATTCTAGCAACTACTAGAAACGACTCACTTGGTTGTTTTTCAGTTAATTAATTAAAGAAAAGTCAAACAAAAATGAGTAATCTCGTCATTTCTGCCGATTTCTTACCGATTCCCGCAAAAAGTTTCGGGTTTCGGATATCTCCGTCGGTACGCATCGGAATGCTATCGGAAAACGATCGGAAAACAGCCTTTGTCAAATAGAACCTCAGGGAGTGAGCGTGCGTAGTTGTAGAGCTAGGCCGGTGTGATAATCGTAAACTACTCAAAGACTTCTCTGATTGGCTGGAAACACATTGATTGTTTTGGAAACCACTCAAACCCTTTTCTGATTGGCTATCTACTTTGCAAACTACCTCATAAACTACCAGCAAAACTATAAAAAGCTAGGCCTACCCCCGTTGGGTCTCTTTCGTTCTTATGATTAGAGTCATAGACTTGCTGTAGTTTGAACGAAGGATTTTGAAGTAAAGAATATTCTACAATGCGTGGCGACCCGATTTGCAGGAGGGAGGACTGTTCTCCTTTCGACATTGGCTTGTACTTTAAAAGAAATTGGCTCTTCATCACCACAAGATAAGCTGGGGTTCATTGAGAATGTGTGGAAACCAGGTGAGATTTTTGATTTCCCAGTGTCAATAGAAAATAGAAAGCCTCGTAAGTTTGTCTTTGAATGGCTTAGAAGATATCCCTGGCTTGCATACTCTAAATATCTCGATGGAGCATTTTGTTTTCCGTGTGTTTTGTTTGGAGTAGAATCTGGTAGAAATGCTCATAAATTAGACAAGTTGTTGAAGTCACCACTCACATGTTGGACTTCAGCGGCTTCGAGACTTACAAAACACGCCAGCGGTAAATGTGAGATGCACAATTTTGCTGTAATTGCCATGGATAACTTTTTGAAAACAATGAGGCAGCAAGCGGTCCCAGTAGATCAGCAGTTGAATAATATTATTCAACAGCAAATCGATAGAAATAGGACGGTCCTTAAGTCTTTGTTTGAAACGATAATTTTCTGTGGGCGAAACAACATAGCTCTCCGGGGTCAACGCGATGATGACCCAACAAATGCTAGTCTATCAGGAAATTTTCAGGTCCATTTCAACCCTCCGTAATCTTAAGAACTACTTAAGAAATACTATGGCCCAAGACAGAATGAATGAACTGGCACTGATGCATTCCCACAGAGACATGGACTTAGATCTTGAGGAAATAATAGATTTATTTGCTACTTTAAATCCTAGACGAATGAGAATGGAGAATATCTTACAGTAATATTTTATATAATATTTTTTTGACCACCAGTGCTCTTAGAGTACTTGTGAGTTATGTTCCATCTGGATTAATAATTATCTGATTTTTAATCCTTAAACTGATGGGGAACAGTACAGGAACAAGGTGGAATTTTTAAAAACTTATTCTTTTCTGAAATCTATAATATTATTCACTGGGTTTTAATTAAGCTTGAATGGTCTTTACATATTCTCAACTGAACTCAGCAATGAACTCATCTAGTGGAACACCTCAATCTAAATAAGGTAATGTATTCATTTTGTATAATTTGCTAGTACATGTATGATATTGTGACTGTATGTTCTCTATTTTTCATAAAGTATTCAATTTGCTGCCATGCCACTTTTCCTTTAATAGCATATATTTTGCATTGTACTTTTACATACTAATACTTTTGATGTCATTTTTTCACATGATGTCCTTTGATGTGCTAGATTCTTCAACTGAGATAAATCTGTACAAGGATCTTGACTGCAGACAGCATGGTATGCTAGATGTATCCTTTTAGGTAGTTTATAACTATTAGGGGTATGGTGGGTTGGGTATAAATTGATTGGTCTGTCAGAGTAAACTACTCATGTCCAAACCCTGGATCCACCCCTGCAGACATGGCTTAAAAGTCTTGTATCTTCTGTCAGAGCTTCTCATGCCGAAGTGCTTGAAGGGCTGAACACTCCAATAGTAATTCAAGAATAAATTTGAAATGCAAGAGCAACACAAGCAAACACAACTACAAGCACAATTTCTTTGCATTATGCTTGTCACTAGTAAAACCCAACACTACAATGAAGACTGTGTGAGCTCTCTTATTTCTCTATTATTCCTGACAAACTAGCGCAATAAAAATATACTATCTTAACTTGGGCTTGGGCAGCATTCTTCCCATTTCGGACTACATGCCATTCTCCTGACAAAAAGATTATTTGCTTAAGTTGTATTCAATTCAATACATGTGTCTTAATTCTCATGTGCAACCGTTACGCAAAGAAATGATACTCTAGAGAATGACATGTGGTCTGAAAAGGGGAAACATTACATCCAAGCTAGGAGGATTTATAGATTTACAATCGACCATCAATGTTGCTGGAGTTATGCTTTTTCCCCCATTCATATCAAATATATTGGATACAAATCCTGATATTTTTGACAAAGTAATTCATCCTGGTATGCCATTTCAAGTTTTCAATCGACTTCTTGGTTATCCTGATCAGTAGCTTCAGGCAATTCCTCAACAGACGTAGCATCTGATGCTACTTTAATACAGGTTGATGAAAACGCTATTGAAGCTTCATTAAAAGATGCATTAACTGACATGTCGGACAATGACGACACACTTGTGTCATTACTAATGTCGGCCTCTTCAAGTAGTACTGCATTGTTCATATCTTTTTCACTAATGTTTGATTTCACAGTGTTTGGTGTGCCGGAACAAGTCTCACTTCCACTGCTAAAGCTATGTGGACTTGGGGTACTATCTTCCTCCCTGCTTTTATCCAAATCACTTGAATGACCTGAGATGATCAATAGACCATTTTCGAATTAGTTAAATACAGCTGTCTTCCTTGATCAGAAACTCATACTTACAGGGTTAGCCTCATTTCAGTGTCCAAATATTCACAAATACCAACAGTAAAGTAAAGAATGCACAACTTCAACAAAACAAACACTTTGAAATTCCATGGAACTGCACTGGAACACATGAATATTCAAAATAATTCAATACAAAATTGAGGCTAACCCTGCAGAACAGAAAATTTGAAACTGGATTATTACAAGAGATATCTCACTGAAATTCTCATACTCATTAATAATTCATGAGTAAACCAGCCAATCAATGGGCTATTTTTGGGTCACATGATGTTACTTGAAACCTGGTAAAGTACTGTGAAAGGACTGAATTCAGTCTGTAGTAACTGGAACAAAATTAATTCAGTCCTAGGACGGAATTATTGTGTTCCAGTTACTCCAAGTCGAATAATAATGAGCATGAGAAGTTATTTCAAAGCCTCTAATATCGGACTGGACAGGACAGTTCCAATTAGGAACTAATTGCTTGGACTTAAAAACCCATCCAGTCCTCATTGTCGGCTTTGAAATATTACATGAAAGTCTGTAAATCGGATACAAAATCATCCTCATTTGTATGCATTTTGATATGGTTATCAGTCAAACTCACTCCAATCTCAAAAAAGGTAAAAGGTAAAGCTATTTTGTTTGGTTCTAAAACACTATAGTGGTTGCTCATTTCTCCCGAGCCAGGTCTACTCATATAAGAAGCGCTAAAAGGTGCCAACTTTACCACCTCAGACCATCAGGTGCTTCTTATTATGGTTATTTAAAGCTAAAGCAACACAGAACAGAGAGTAGTTGAAATGAACGTGGAGATCCTGAGGATTGAACCGTGGACTCTCTAGCTCTGAAGGCCATGCACTAATATACCAACTGAGCTATGCCTACTCCTTAAAATAATAAGTGTTCTATCGCTTACCATTCATCAAGGAGTGGTCCTCTACCGCAATGCTCTCTTCTTTAGCTTCATTAGGATGTTCAACCTGTGATGATGTTCCAGTAGCACCATCATCAATCTTTTTGTCTTTAGCAAATGATCCTGATGCAGATTGCAACGTAGCTCTCTGCCATGCAGGAATACCTAAACCTTGTGCTGGAGTTGAACCTATTACTGGAGATGGAAACTGCTTTCTGGAACCATAAAATACTTTATGTTTATTTAAATAGAGAAAAAGGTTTAGCCCTGAAACAACCTCTGGGCTGATCTAAGTCAGGGCATGGCTAACTCACAGATCCAACCCTGAAACGACTTCTGGCCTGATCTAAGTCAGGGCAGCGGCTAACTCACAGATTAAACCCTGAAACAACCTCTAGGCTGATCTAAGTTAGTGTATGGCTAACTCACAGATCCAACCCTGAAACAACCTCTGGGCTGATCTAAGTCAGGGCATGGCTAACTCACAGATCCAACCCTGAATCAACTTCTTGGCTAATCTAAGTCAGGGCACAGCTAACTCACAGATTAAACCCTGAAACAACCTCTAGGCTGATCTAAGTCAGGGCATGGCTAATTCACAGATCGAACCCTGAATCAACTTCTTGGCTAATCTAAGTCAGGTAATGACTAAGAACATAAATAAAAACCTTAAATAAAGAACTAACATTAACAAATTAAAAATATCAAGTACCTGTTGAGTAAAAGACCTTTTAAGGAGACAATTTCTGCTTTGAGATCCCCTACTGAGTAACTGTCTGTCGGAAGGCCTGCAAGTTTATCTTGCGTTGCCGTCAGGTCAGAGGAGAGTCTTAGAATTTTCTTTTGTTGCTCAACCAGTAATTTCTGGAAAGTGTTTAAAAAAATTAGGGAAGAATATCATTAGAATATCCATTCATTCCATTCCCATTTCATCATTTTTCATCTTTTCCCATTCCCATTTTAGAGCTGTAGTTCTGTTTTACCTGCACAGAGTCAAGGGTTGTCTGTACTGAACCAACTGTGAAAAAATGAACATAAATAAGACTATTTGTCAGATACACCAGGGGTGGTTCAAATGTGCGAACCTCCCCCCCCTCCCCCCACCCACCCTCTCTCCTCTCTCTCTCCCTATTTTCTGAATATCAATAATGATCTAAGGGACCAATCCTTTTATAGCTGGGAGGGGGTGCTGGTGGAATTGAGGGGGTCCATTGGAAAAGTTTAGACTCCAAAGGGGAGGCCAGGCAAAACAAGGCCTCGTAGTTGGAAAGGGGGGCATAACAACACTGGTTGATACGAGAGGGGGGAAAAGGGGGGGCTGCCAGGAAAAATTGGGGATGTAGGGGTGAGCCATCAAAAAGTCAAAAAGAGTTTTTTGAATGATGATTCGTCATCCAAAAAACAATGATTTTAGGCTCCATGTGTTATCTACCTGTTCCTGTGACATTGGCACTGAGCTCAGCCACGGATGATTCTAACTTGTCTAGTTTTTCATCCTTTTCCTTTAGGTCAAAGATCAATGGGAGGATATATTTCTGAAAGGAATATGTTATGGGTAAGTTAGTTGGCTATATATGTGAAACGACATGGATTATTGGGAGATAGTAATGATGGTGATGATGATGGTGATGATGACAATGATGACGATGACATTGACAAAATTGATGGCAATGAATGATGATCATGGTGATGATGATGGTGATTATGATGTCAATGGTGATGATGTCAATGATGATGATGGTGATACATTGATGACAATGATGGTGATAATGGCGATGATGAATAACGATGACAATGAAGATATTGATGATAGTGATAATGATGTCAATGATAATGATGACAACTACAACATTGATACGATTAATGGTAATGTAGTGATGATGATGATGAATGATGATAATGATGTTAATAAAGAATGATGATGATGATAATGGCTGTAATGTTGATGACAATGACGAGGAATCATTATGGTGAGGAATAATGATGATACATGATGATGGTGATACATGATGACAGAGATGAGTTTCCCCTGTTGTCTCTCAACGTCAACTTTACCCTTTTCCTCATTTATAAATAATTTAAGGATATTACTGATTATATCTGTACCTTGATTAAATTAACCAACAAGTATCCCAGTCCTCCTCCAATAACTGCAGCCCCAAAATATCCTTTCCAGGGTACAGGGGGTGGGGGAGGTGATTGTACCACATGATGACTGAAAGTAAATGAAATATGTAAAAATCAACTTCTGAATTCAAATTGAAATATATTGTACTACATATCAATAGTCCCTTTCACAGTTTCCTGCGCCATCTTGAAAGGTAGCCGTGCCTTTGCATCTAAGTGAGACGAACAGTGAGCTTGTAATAATAGAGACTTTTTTTAACACTTTGGACAATAATATTATTCACACGTCTCTATCATTGCAAGCTCATCGTTCATCTCGCTTCGATGCAAAGGCATGGCTACCTTTCAAGATAGCGCAGGGAACTGTGAAAGGGACTATTGGCTAAACATGTATGTGATCATTTTGATATCTACTAGATTCAATAAATAATGTTCTTGACGTTTAGGATTGCAAAAGGTGTACAACTAATCACTCACTTTAAATTATGTCCATCACCTATTGGTGATACAGCAGTCGATGGTGGGTTATGCTGAGAAACGAATTATAACACATTTAATAAATAGTGAGCCAAAAAAATCAATCCCTCCAATAAAACATTCCATTCCACTCTTATCCTCCTCCCCCACCAAACCCCCCCCCCCCCACCCTCTTCCATCGTCAACCTTTCCCACCCTTCTTCCCCCCCCCCCCCCTCCTCCCCACCAACTCCCCCACCAACCTCCCCCACCCCCTGGTTAGGGATGTCTATTTCCATTCCATTCCATTTTATCATTATTATTTTTTCCCTTTTCTTTTTCTCTTATACTTTGTCTTAGCCTTTTTTTTTGTACTTGTCTATCTTAAAAATGTAACATAAAAATGTCAATAAAATACAAAAAAAATGTCCATTTTCTGCTTTTCCCCCTGGATTTCTATTTATCCTTCACCCTCTTTGAATTCCTTTTGGAGCTCTAGAGCTCCAGACAACTGGGAGGATGGGTGGGGGTGGGGGTGGGGGTTGGGGGGGGGGGGGGAAGGAGGGGGTTCAAACCTTAAATTCCAAGCTGCAATTTGGTTATAAGAATGAATTTTTATTCTTTTAATAACTTATTATTTATTATTTACTTCATCTGCAGCTGTGCCAGATTGGAGAATAGCTTGCTCTATTTCTTCTTTTGTTAATCCTACAGTACATCAGAATAAAATAACAATCAGAAGCAAGCATATCTCAAGCACATCATCTCTCTCACTGGCTCCCTTCATGCCACTCGCCAACTGCACTGGGCAACTGTGCTGATAATGCCCCACCTCTCACTGCTGCAGTTTTGGGTTTGATCCCTAGACATGTCATCACATGCGAGTAGAGTTGCTTTTTCTACAGGTTCTCTCTCTCTCTTCTAAAGTATACCTTTCTTTTCCAAGAATGATCTTCTTTGGGCCATAGGAGTCTGTCGTACACGGGGATTCTGAAGGAATTTCACTGCTGTTTCAATCTGCCAGAAAAAACAAAGAAGCCAAATATCATTGAGAATGATCTGATGCAAGATAAAAACCATAATTGCAACTATTAATAGAAAAATAAAAAAATGAGTCAATGCGGTAAATTAACGAAATTACTCTGCAGAAAACAGAAGTAGTTTCACTAACCTTTTTTTGTCTTAATTCTTTTTCTTTATCCATTGTAACTCTGGAAATTCCGGGATTATCCTTTTAACATGATAAAAGTTAACAAAACCAAGCATTAAGTGTCAAATTCTATGGTTTAATCACTGCAAAGAAGATTAAAAACTGCGCTTCAACGACAAACAACTCACTTTGTCCTCCATGTTGCTTAATCAGACCACAGGCAGCCCAAACCTCATATTGTGTACCACAGGAATACCAACTAAATAAGACCTCAAACCCTTACATTAATCTATAAATCTCTTTTTAATAAATTCTATAGCCCAGTAAAACAGTTAATGTTGTCTTTCCAAGCTTAAAAGGAAAATGAGACTCTTTCCAAAATGATTTTGTGAGAAGTTGGATCCAAAATACGTCACAACCACAGGCAACCCAGATATTTATTTGAAATCTTACGTGGCGACTTTACAAATGGCGGATGACAAAACTTTGTCTGTTGAGATAAGAAAACTTCGCAAAAAACTACGCCAGATTGAGCATTTGGATCAACTAGATCGTGAATTAACGGACGAAGAATACTTGAAGGTTGGTATTCCTTGGGATATGATCATGAAAGTGTGTTTTTAGGGGGGGAGGGGTGATTAACAAGGGTTTAAGTAAAGTCCATCTCAAATCTCATTTCAAGTAATTTTTTTGGATGAATTTTTGATGGGATTTTTGCGGAATTTGGTTTTGATTTTGAGTTTGTGTTTTAATGGCTAGTTTAATAAACAGAGTTTTAATTCTTAGCTTCCTCATCATCATCATCATATTACCTTTTTTGTTATTATCAAGCTTATGATTATTCATTAAGACTTATGTTTAGTCATTAAGTATTATTATTATTATTATTATTATTATTATCATGATAACATGCATGATTGTACATCATTTTACTTCACACTAATTTTTTAAAGTGCCTATCACCCTTCTGACAATATTCACAGTATTGATTCTACATGGGGTAAGATGTGGAAAAGCCCAAAAAAATTACATAGTTTGAGTGCGGCTTCTTGAAGTTATAAAGGTTTTTCCATGCCATATGCTAATTCTGTGACGTATGAGGAGTAATCATTTAATATACAAAACCTTACTGGCACAGATAAATTAAATTTGAAATACGTCATTGTTTTGCCCATTGCTCTTATAGAAATTATTGCAAGCTATTTTTCACATAGAAGCCGGTGTTTAGAATTACAAGGAACAACAAATAACCATAAATGCCTCCTCATACGTCACCGCATTAGCATATTGCATGGAAAAACCTTCATAACTTCAAGAAGCTGCACTCAAACTATGAATTTTTTTCAGGTTATATTACATCTTACCCCATGTAGAATCAATACTGTAAATATTGTCAGAAGGGTGATAGGCACTTTAATGAGATCACACGTCACAGAGAGAATTTTTGACTTATCACGCATCACACATAACATGGTAATATGTGAGATCATCTTATGCAAATCACACAGTTAATTTGGATGCTATCATGCAACACGCCTTTGCCACTCTGATTGTAAAATGGGTTTCATACAAGCTGTAACTTTGAAATGGCTTCACATTTTCTTTGAGTAAATCATCCAATTACAACTCATAGCTAATAGTTACACATGCAGTAAAATATAGTAGGGGTACAAACATGACTATGAATTTGCTGTCAATAATTATTCCCCATTTCTTTGAAAACTGCTCTAAGATTAAATAATTCCCCAAAATGTCATTGTATAGGTTAAGAAGAAGGACCAAGTTCGTAAAGAACTTCAAAAACTTGTTGCACAACGGGAAAAAATTCTCAAAGATGTGAGAAAGATGGAGTTGGCAGCTCAGATTTCTCTTACCAAAAGTGAACAAAATCCAACAGCTGGGAATGATGAAGAAGAAGGAGAAGAGGATGACAGGATAGAGGAGGAAAGACAACTTATTGATTCAAGGTTACAGCATGAGAGCGCTGCAGAGGGGGGTAGTGATGATAACTATAGTGAAGAGATAGCACCAAGGAAAAGTGATGTCAATGCAGATAACTTTGTTGCTCAGACTGCTGTAACTGTTCCATCATCATCATCAACAACACCAGCATCAACATCAGCAGCAGCATCATCATCTTCAGCATCATCACTATCAACAGCAGCAGCAGCTTCATCAGTGTCACAATCATCTACCAAAACATCATCATCAAAATCATCTTTTACATCACTACCATCATCATCAACAACCAAAAGCAGCAAAAAACCAACAGCTCTGTCCAAAGTACAGCAAGAATGGAAGAATGCTTCATTTAATGTTCAAGTACTCGAAGGTCATAATGATAACATCACTGATGTTGACTGTGGAGAGACGGTTATCATCTCTGGAAGGTAGGAGGGGATTAGACTTTAAATATAAACTGCTGCTTAATGCCATCTTGCAGGGCTAAAATAACTGCCACTCAATGTGACCAGTCCATGTAACCAATTAATGGGACGCAGTCAATGGGACTCAGTCAATAGGATCAGCATAAGAGGCATTTGGCCAGACATTGTCTGTTTATGTAAGGCATTATTTTAAGCCCTGGTCGTGCTAGTACCAGATGACATGGTGCAAAAATGTAATGTGGTTTGTCAAACGATTGCACCATAGTTGCCCACCATATTTGACCACCAATTGCAATGCAACCATTTCTAGATTTACCAGAGCTCCCATTGATAGCAGAGCTTTTTATTAGTTCTGAAGGGACTACCCTGGCCTTATTTATTTTTAAATAAAGGTTTTGTTCATACTTCAGTTCAATAATGTCTATAACAAGTTTAATTCTGAAAAAAAAAAAACAAAAAAAACACAAACATATTTCTGCAGTATTGTTTGCACATGCAATTATTGCATTATATTCTCAGTCGATCAAATTTGACATTTTGCAATATACCACTCTCCAGAATTCATGGTTCTAACTCAGACAATATCAAAAAACAATCGTTATCACAGACGTTTTCCCAGTAGAATTAAAATCTTGTCCTACAAACAACTAGTAAAAATATCAGTTTTGTCAGTTGCATTTAGTGCCATTCTTTCTTAATTCATTAACTTACTGCAAGCAACAAAATAGACCATTTCACAGATCCCGCGGCTCAGCCTCAGCCTTGTCAGCGTGTAATATATTCTTTAGAAATTGCCTACAACCTGTGAAATTTTTAAGTGTTTCAATTGTTCATTGATGTGTAAATTCCTTTCATTACTGCGGACTGTAGTCAAATTCTAAAGAATAATTGCGCGCTGACGAGGCTGAGGTTGAGTAACGGGATCCGTAAAATGGCCTATTGTCTTTAACTTGTATTTAAATGTTTCATTTACTGGATAAACTTTTTATCCTTGGATATTTTACATACACTTTGTATATAAATAACATCTATGGCTTTGTTAAGGCAACAATTTAAAATACATCTTAATTTGCATTAGCCAATCATAAGGCCTTCAAATATCATCCCATATTCCCACTAAACCAGTTTTATACTTGTGGTAAAAACATATTAACCATAACTCCAACCACTTATAATACATCAAAAATGAAACAGCTTCAAAACCTTTGATTTAAGTTACCATATCTAGTTTATTCTCTTTTCTCGAACTAAAATATTTTACAGAAAAAAAATATGCTTTTGAAGTATTTTATGGAATTTTAGATTCAGTGTTGATTAAAGAAAATCTGATTAATAATTCAATAACAGAACAAGTACTTCAGCTATGGCTACTAAATATTAATGAACTTTACCATAGAGACTTTATAACACAAGCATAATTCAAGAGCTCTTATCGATTCTTGCAGTTGTTCAGAGCTGCAAGCGAGTCAGATTTTACTGATATATGGCTGTTTTATATCTTGTAATTTACTTTGGTTAACATACACTTCTAAAGACCTATAAATGGAAACTCCAGCAACTAAAAGTAAGAGAAATGTAACTTAAATTTTACTTTGCATAACAGATACAAAATGTTTATCTATTTTTTTAACAATTATCAAACTAATATCTTATATCCATTGTTGCTGCAAAATGCATTGAAATTATTTTTCTTTTGAAGAAATTTTTTTCATAATTTCAAATTTAGTTTTTTTGGCAGATCTTTTAACGGGATTTTTTTTGGAAAACTTAAAAGAAGTCTGAGCTTTATGCAAATGTCTATGACGTTTCCAATATATTATTTTCAATTTTTCTAATATATTTTTGTATTTACCAGATAATTTAAATACTTATTATACGTGCAGCTGTAGGAATTAACATTCGATAAATTTATTTATCTACAGGGGATTACTATTATATTAATTAACCAATTTTGAGCTAAACATTTCAAGTGTTATATATAATTTCGATAACTGATCTTTATCTTTTAACAATGTAGCTTACAGGTTGAAATTGGATATACTAGATTCCATAGGCTTACAGATGTTCTGCGCCGTGATGTGACCATGTTGTAGTGTCCTCATTTTGGTTAAAATAGCTTTAATATTGCGCGCATTGTCTACTTCAACGGGGCCATTAATCCTACGCCGTGCCGTGCAATGCATCTTCAAACTCGTTCAAAATTTCCTCACTTTTGAATTCAATATTATTGGTACCATGACAATAAAAAAACTTGGTTTAAACTTGTTTAACCTCGTCGTATCATTGTTTAACAAAGAGCCAAAAATATGCCAACGTTATGACCTGCGCTTTCGTTTCGAGAATACACTCCACGCATGGTACACGCAAAACCACTCTTACACGCGCGGACTCGTCGTCTTGACGAAGTATGATTGGCAGGCGCCATTACCAAGTGTTCACGTTCGCATATCATTGCGTACATTGATTCCTCTTGTTAAACGTTTGTAGTAACATTTGTCGCAACGTAAGCGTTTGTTTCAGTTTTATTGGAAGGTTTCTCGTTTATTCTAACATTTATCTTTATTACCTTATAGTCGCGATACTATGCTAAAAGTATGGGATGCTGATACAGGTCATGAACTACGTAGTATGGGAGGACATACTGGTACTGTGACAGCAGTGAAGCTGGTACCAAACTTGGCGATCAACCTCAGCGAAGACGGTGTGTTTATGACGTCATACGTATGTGTTGTGTAGCATATGACGTTATGTTGATGCTGGGATCTTTATGAATAAGGTTAAAAAGATTGTCATCTAACGGGACCCGACTTTGAAAACTTTGAGAACTTTCAAAACATCACGAGTATCTATAAATTCCGAATTGCACGAGACGATTTTTTGTTTATAATACACTCTGAGTAAAATTTGGGATTTAATTGTACTCCTCTTGTCCAATGAGAATCGAGTAATTTTGTTGAGTGTATTGTAATTGCATAGAGCGTTTTCACTCACGTGACAAGGCAGCCATATTGGTGTACCAAACAATTTAAACGTTCTGCACAGTTTTTGCATAAAAATAGAGTTCAATTCCCCGAGGATAGAAAATGTATTTTGTTTTGGTACACCAACATGGCCGCTGTGACGTCACCCCAAAACGCTCTATAAAAATAGTCAATAGAGAGTTTTAGATTGACTTTTTTTTCTCCCCGCAAACGGCAAACGTGACCACGTTTTCATAGTTTTCCTGTATTTTACTTTACCTTTTACAAACCTTCTCACCAAGCGCAAATACTCTTTTGTTTTTCTACTACTTGGACTTTTTTGCGATTCTTTTTCAGTAATTTAAAAGAATTTTTTACTGGTGAACTGACGTTTCACGTTTGCCGTGAACGTAAATCTAAAACTCTCTATTATATAGACACCCAGTATCGAGCATTTCAACAGGTCTCTGGCTGGGGTATTGACTCGTACCTTTCTTATTAATTTTCTATAGCAGTCACATCTCGTTCTAACGCTTTACAACACATGGCTATCACCGGATCTAAAGATTGTTCCATTCGACTCTGGTCGCTAGGAGACGGTAAGTCCGCGCCGTTTTTTTTTTTTTTCTGTGGGTCCTCTCTGGCCATTGAATGATCTAATAGAAGAAAGTAGTTGGAAAATAAGGCCTCCATTCTACCATGGACACTTTATTTTATAGTATAGTAGAAACTAGGGATAAAAGGAGAGGGAAAGGAAAGGAAAGGAAAGGAAAGGAAAGCTACAGATGACTAAGAATATTTCATTTTTCAATTTCCTTTGTTTTCTTTCTTCCTTTCTTATTTCATTCATTCATTCTTATCACGCATTCATTTGATCGTCACGTGTACCTTGTGATCACCAAGCATGTGACTCACCTCACATGATGTCACGCTAAGCTCCTTCGCATTGTTTACAAACAAACCGAGTTGGTCACGTTACTACGTTCATTCATTAGTAAACTACGTTCATTGTCAGTGATCTACAGTATCTTACATAAGAACTGTACTTTCTATTGCAACTTTTGTCTTAAAATATCATCTGAAAATTTGAAAATCCAGTGGAAATTTAGATAGATTTTAGAAAAAATTGAGATCAAAGAGTTAACTAATTCTGGATGTTCAATCAGAGAAATATACCGATGTAATGAGGCAAAACAAGCTAAAACTGTTCATTAGTTGTTCGTAGTTAAAATGATAATGAGGATACGAATAGGCAAGTATAAATCAAATGTATTTTACTATGACTTGTATTAAGGCTGGGATATATCTAAGGTTTAACGTTATTTCAAGTAATGTTTATGTCATTGACTTCGGGATTGCTATGTCGTTCTTGTAGGTCAAATGCGAAGATCTATTTATACATACTCATCAGTCGAGTGCTTGGATTATAACAAGGAAAATATCGCCTCTGGCTCAGGTTAGTCGTTCTTTTCTGGTTATCTTTCTGGCCGTTAAAATATTTAACATTTAAAACATCGTACGCTTGAGAAACGTGATTCAGAGATATCACTGCTCGGTCATACACTGTTTCAATTTTATACCATCGTTATAATATATTTTACTTCTGAATAACTCTCAAAAAATATCGTGTTTATTCGTTTTCGGTCTTATGTATTTCGGATATATTCTTTGTATTATTAATTTAGATTTTCAATTCAATCCTTTTCGTAGAAAAGAGCTTAAAACTTGTGTGACGTAGTCAAAATATCCGAAGTATCGGACGACACTTCTTGACAAAATTTTAACCGTTTCTCTTTAAGAATTTTTTGGGGGGTTTCTGCGCAGAAAGTTAGGACGTCTTAAGTTTATTTTGTACGAATAATTTTGGAAGAAATCGAGTTTTTTAAAGATATTTTGTGTTGTGAAGTGAGAGGCAAGGTGGAGGCGTGGCTAGGGTTGAAGTCGGGGGGAGGGGAGGGGATTTATTGTCTTGAATAAGTCTTGCATAATGCTAATCAGAGCTGACGTATTCAAATGCTTTTTGTCACAATCAAATATTTTCCAAGAATATGGAGTGAAATTTGAAAACTTTATGTTGATTTTGTCACTGATATTGTTGTTATTGATGCTGTTGCTCATGCTGTTGTTGTTGTTGCTGTTGCTGCTGTTGTTGTTGCTGTTGTTGTTGTTGCTGCTGCTGTTGTTGCTGTTGTTGTTGCTGTTGTTGTTGCTGCTGTTGTTGCTGTTGTTGTTGTTGCTGTTGCTGCTGTTGTTGTTGCTGT